>NC_091983.1:73878923-74178923 GCF_044704955.1 Pristiophorus japonicus | reverse complement strand
TAATGGGAATTCCTACTTACAGAGTTCCCGTTATTATGAATGAGAAAATACTGTACCTGGATTGGCTGCCCAGTGCCATGTGACTCCAGCTCCAGCATACGGACGTCCCGATGTGCACGTGCTCCGCGGGAGAGGAAGCCTCAGGACCGGGATCGCTGGTATGCGCAACAGGATAAGGTAGGTGCGCATCTTATTTACCTTTTTCTGTCGAACGCCCGTGGGAAGCAGAGGAACTGGATTTCTAGGCCTTTTAAAGGGGAGGGCCGCTGCGAACTCTGTTGCCACTTTAGTGTCACCCACTGGGCCACCAGGGAGATGGCGGCCGGGCCAGCATTTTGGCGGACCGGCCACACCAACGGCCACCATTTTTGGGCTGATTGAAAAGATGGCAGCTGCCGCTCTACCAACTCCCCTTTAAGGGCGGCCGGGGTGTCACAGCCACCACAGCTTCTCGCACCGAGAAGCTGTCATTGGCATCGCAGCACGCCGACCTTGCGTCCCACGGGGTAATTTCCCCCGAAGGGCGCAAATGGGTTGGCACGGGCCAATAAGGGGTTAGTGCGCAAGGCGATGATGTCATCGTCGTGTGTGTGCTGCATCGGTGCCCAAATTGTGGAGTACGCACAAACCACATTTCACCTGCAGAGCCCTGGGGTCAAATCTGCTCGCATCGATGTGGTCACCATGTCTGCGTGCTAACTCATTAGCGCACTGTTATCACTGGCCCGGGGCGCTAACTGGCAATGCGCAAAGCGGCAATTTCAGCCCTTAATCTTTTAATAATATTTGGAGAATAATTACAACTACCTCTCATAATTACTGCTGAGTCTTGCAGAATATTTAATGTCTTGGTGTGGTTGCCAGATTATATATTTTTTATTCATTCCTGGAATGTGGGCGTCGCTGGCAAGGCCAGCTTTTATTAAGAAAATAAGAACATAAGAAATAGGAGCAGGAATATGCCATTTGGCCCCTCAAGCCTGCTCCGCCATTCAATAAGATCATGGCAGATCTGATCATGTACTCAGCTCCACTTCCCCACCCGCTCCCCATAACCCTTGACTCCCTTATCATTCAAAAATTTGTCTATCTCCACCTTAAATATATTCAATGACCCAGCCTCTGCAGCTCTCTAGGATAGAGAATTCCAAAGATTTATGCCCCTCTAAGAGAAGAAATTCCTCAACATCTCCAACTTAAATGGGCGACCCCTTATTCTGAAACTATGTCCCCTCGTTCTAGATTCCCCTACGAGGGGAAACATCCTCTCTGCATCCACCCTGTCAAGCCCCCTCAGAATCTTATATGTTTCAATAAGATCTCCTCATTTTTCGAAATGAGTATAGACCCAACCTGCTCAACCTTTCTTCATAAGACAACCCATTCATCTCAGGAATCAACCTGGTGAACCTTCTCTGAACTGCATCCAATGCAAGTATATCCTTCCTTAAATATGGAGACCAAAACTGTATACAGTACTCGAGGTGTGGCCTCACCAATATCCTATACAGTTGTAGCAGGACTTCTCTGCTTTTATACTCTAACCCTCTTGCAATAAAGGCCAACATTCCATTTGACGTCCTAATTAATTGCTGTATCTGCATGCTAACTTTTTGTGTTTCATGTACAAGGCCCCCCAGATCCCTCTGTAACACAGCATTTTGAATGTCCCCATTTAAATAATAATTTGTTTTTTTATTTTTCCTACCAAAGTAGATAACCTGACATTTTCCCACATTATACTCCAACTGCCAAATTTTTTCCCACTCACTTAGCCTGTCTATATCCCTTTGTAGAATCTTTGCGTCCTCCTCACAACATGCTTTCCCAGCTATCTTTGTATCATCAGCAAATTTGGCTATGTTATACTCGGTCCCTTCATTAATATAGATTGTAAATAGTTGAGGCCCCAGCACTGATCCCTGTGGCACCCCACTAGTGACATAATCAATATGAAGATTCAAATCGTCCATGATTATTGCTGTACCTTTCTTACAAACCTCCATTATTTCTTGATTTATACTTAGTCCTAGAATGCAGCTATTGTTAGGGGGCCTAGAGACTACTCCCACCAGTGACTTATTTCCTTTATTATTTCTTATCTCCACCCAAACTGATTCTACATCTTGATCTTCTGAGCCAATATCATTTCTCATTGCTGTACTGATCTCATCCTTTATTAACAGTTCCTATCCTTCCAAAATGGCAAATACCCCTGCATATTCAGTTCCAAGCCTTGGTCACCTTGCAACCATGTCTCTGTAATGGCTAGCAGATCATACCCATTTATTTCAATTTGTGCCGTCAACTCATCTATCTTGTTATGAATGCTGCGTGCATTCAGATAAAGAGCTTTTAATTTTGTAAATAGTTTATTGCCCATCCCTAATTGCCCTTGAGAAGATAGTGGTGAGCCACCTTCTTGAACTGCTGCAGTCCATGCAGTAAAGGTACTTGCTGTTGGGGATGGAGTTTCAGGATTTTGACCCAGCGACGATGAAGGAAAGGTGATATACTTCCAAGTCAGGATGGTGTGTGACTTGCAGGGAAATATAGAGGCGATGGTGTTCACATGCACCTAGGTCTTCCAGGCGGTAGAGGTCGTGGGTTTGGGAGGTGCTGCCGAAGAAGCCTTCGTAAGTTGCTGCAGTGCATCTTGGAGATGGTACACACTGCAGCCACGGTATGTCGGTGATGGAGGGAGTGAATGTCTAAAATGGTGGATGAGCTGCCAATCAAGCGACTGTTTTGTCCTGAATGGTGTCGAGCTTCTTAATTGTTGTTGGAGCTGCACTCATCCAGGCAAATGGAGAGTATTCCATCACACTCCTGACTTGTGCCTTGTAGATGTTGAAAAGGCTTTGGGGAGTCAGGAAGTGAGACACTCGCTGCAGAATACCCAGCCTCTGACCCGCTCTTGTTGCCACAGTATTTATGTGGCTGGTCCAGTTAAGTTTCTGGTTAATGGTGACCCCTCAGGATGTTGATAGTGGGGAATTCGGCGATGGTAATACCATTGAATGTCAAGGGGCGGTGGTTAGACTCTTGCTTGTTGGAGATGGTCATTGCCTGGCACTTGTGTGGTGCGAATGTTACTTGCCACTTATCAGCCCTTATCAGATCCTTCTACTATTTCACCCCCTGCCCCCCACTTCAATCCCCTCCTAACCATGCTCCTGAACTTTATATTTTCTTCCCTCTCTTTTGATTCCTAAGTGTTTTGTTTAATTTTCATTTTTCCCCTTTTTCTCCTCTGCTCTAGCAATGCTTGAAATGTTAGGAGAATTTTTCCATTTAAGAACATAAGAAATAGGAGCAGGAGTAGGCCATACAACCCCCTCGAGCCTGCTCCACCAATACAATTATGGCTGATCATCTTCATCAACTCCATGTTCCTGAAATATCCCCATATCCCTTGATTCCTCTAGAGTCCAAAAATCTATTAATCTCAGCCTTGAATATACTCAACGACTGACCAGCCATAGCTCTCTGAGGTAGAGAATTCCAAAGATTCACAAACCTCTAATGAAGACATTTCTCCACATCTCATTCCAACAGGCTGCCTCTTTATTCTGAGACTGTGACCCCTAGTTCTAAACTCTCCAGTCAGAAGAAACTCAGATTCTAACCTGTCAAGCCCTTTAAGAATTCTATACATTTCAATGAGATCACCTCCCATTTTTCCAAACTCCAAAGAATATAGGCCCTACTCAATGTCTCCTCACAGGGCAACCCTCTCATCCCAAGAATCAATGTAGTGAACCTTTGTTTCACCGCCTCTAAGGCAAGTATGTCCTTTCTTGGGTAAGGAGATCAAAACTATTCACATTACTCCAGGGCGCCGAAATTCAGCTCCCCAATAGGCCTCTTACCGCCAGAAAGCGGTGGCCGCCAACTTCCGGTCCAAAAGGCCGCCGCCAGCGAAATTTAGCTCGGGGATTTTTCTGGTGGTCCCCACTTACACCCTGCAGCTGCCGATCGTCCTAAGTGCATCATCAAAGGGCGAACCGCCAAACTCCCGTACTTCCTGCAAAATTTAGATCCAAAAAATCTTTAACCCACCGCGCGGTGCCCCCGACAGCTTTTTCTATCAATGCACCTTGCTTTCAGTCTGTGAGCCACGGCAGCGCAGCGGCCCTTCAAGGGGAGAGAGCACTGCCGCGGCTGACATGTTTTTTTTTGTCGGCCGACTGCCAGGTCAGGCTGGCAATTATGTCCCCAGGTTCGGCCGACCTCCTCTTGGGTACCAGACCGCTGGCCCAGCCAAAACCCTTCGTGGTGGCCCAGTGGGCCGAAGTTTCTAAATGCTGAAGGCTCTCCTCTTTTAAGTGAAGGGGAGAGCGTGGTGACACACAAGCGTCATGACGTCATCTCCGCTCCGCTGCTGACTGACAGCGACGGAGACTTGTCCCGCCTCCACTTCCGCCCCCATTATGACCGACTTCCGGTCCGCTTAAAAAAAAATGACAAAGAGCTGAATTTACCGAAAGAGTCGACCTCATCCGACGCGGCGGAAAAAACACTTCAGGAGCGGAAGGTGCCACCCGTTTCGGGCAGAGGTAAATTTCGGGCCTCCTTACTCTTATACTCCAACCACCTTGCAATAAAGGCTAACATACCATTTGCTTTCCCAATTGCTTGCTGTACCTGCATGTTAACTTTCTGTGATTCATGTACAAGGACAGCTAAATCCTTCTGAGTACCAACATTTCCCAGTCTCTCACCTTTTTAAAAAATATTCTGCTTTTCTATTTTTCCTACTAAAATGGACATTTTCGCATTTTGCCACATTATACTCCATCTACCCAATCACTTAACCTGTCTATATCCCTTTGCAGCCTCTTTGAGTCCTTCTCACAGCTTACTTTCCCACCTGGCTTTGTATCATTAGCAAACTTGGATATATTACACTCGATCCCCTCCTCTAAATCATTGATATCGATTGTAAATAACTCAGGTCCAAGCACTGATCCTTGCGGCACTCCACTAGTTACAACTTTCCTACCCTCTGTATTGTGTCCATTAACTGATCCTCAATCCATGCTAAAATATTACCCCCAATCCCGTTAACTGTAACCTTGTGTAACAACCTTTGTGTACCTTCTGAAAATCCAAATGTATTGCACCTGCTGATTCCCCCTTACCTGCACTGCCAGTTACACCCTCAAAAATTCTAATAAATTTGTCAAACACGATTTCCCTTTCACAAAACCCTGTTGTCTCTGCCTAATCATATTATGATTTTCTAAGTGCCCTGTTATCATATCCAAAATAATAAATTCTAGCATTTTCCCGACTACTGATGTAGGCTAACTGGCCTATAGTTTGCTGTTTTCTCTCTCCCTCCTTTCTTGAATAGTGGTGTTACATTTGCTACCTTCCAATCCACGGGGACTGTTCTAGAATCTAGGGAATTCTGGAAGATCAAAACCAATGCATCCACTACCTATTTTAAAATCCTGGGATGCAGGCCAGTAGGTTCAGGGATTTGTCGGTCTGGGACGATAAAATGATTAACTCTGCCAGTTGGCCATTAGAACTTGAAACCATTAATAGTGCATTGAGGGCAGTATCATCACCAGGTGAAAGGCCTGGAACAGCAGTACTGCCAGATCTTGCCTGGACGTCTATGTCCAAGAGGACCGAATACGTTAGAAAGCGGGAGAAATTCAACTCACGGACTCATGTTTTTCTGGCGCAAAATCGGCGATTGATTTCTGAATTTTGCATCATGAACTGGCATGCTTGAACAGTATAGGAAGTGCTTCTGACCATATTAGTTTGAGCACCTTTTAGTCCTCTAAGGCGCCTGCCTGAAATAGGTGCTGGGCTCCTTAAATATGCAAATCGATGGTACGCTGGGTATAAATGCAAAATTTAAGTATAAATTAGCTTTTGCCATACATTCTCTACCTAGCTGTACCAGGTGTTGAGCGGCCAACCAGTGATCCTTAAAGAGACTATTGGATGCTGCTCAAAAAAATAGCTGAGGAATCGTTAATTATTTATTTTGTGAGCACAGGAGAAGTAAGAAATACGACCAGTCTGTGTCCCGACACATTTTCTGGTGTGGAGGACCAGCAGTAGTAGGTTCAGTACACCATTTCCAAATGTTCTGATCTGCAGGACACTTGGTGTAAAGAGTCTTATTTAAAGTGTGTGTCCAGGTATACTGACTTTAATATTTCTTAAAAAAGCTGTTCTCATGGCAACTTAATATAATCTCAAGCATGTGTACAAGAAACTCTGTTCTGAGAAGCATGCCACAAAGTTATGGTACAATAGTGTCATTCTGTGTGACATAATTACTTTTGTTCTACTCAACTGCATTGCGTACAAAGTACAAGATTTAAAAAGCTTAAATTTTTGTACCATATTGCACAGTACCGAATTCCACAATTTGTCAGACTGCAAACTATACAGTATTACTGTAAATAATTGCTTCTGGCACATTAGTGTATTAATGTTGCTCCACGGGAATAGCAAAGGTATGAGTTCACAGCTACAATTCCCTATATGGTCTTGGGTTGGTTTACCTGGGAAAATGCCAAGCCAAGGTAGGGCTCTACTCTTGAAATGAAGAAAATTTGCACAGTTTCGTCAATCCCAATATACTACTCAGGACTGGTTTCAACCAGTATGATTTGAAGCGTGGAATGGTTAAGAAAATGGAAAAGTAATTTGCAAAATTAACTGGAAAGCAGAGGAGAATATTTATGCATGTTTGTGTGTGCGTGTCTAATATGTCCATCATGTTTTAAAGTACCATATATGCAAAATCCCAATTACACCTGGTTAGTTCAAATACCATGTCCATAAAACAACAATAAATCACAACTGAACAGATAGAGAGCTTGCAAATGAACAAATAACATTTTAAGCAGTAGTTTTCTAAAAACAAAGAGAAAAAGAGAGCCAATCATTTCCTGCTGTTTTTGCTGACATTGATATCATCATAGGCAGCCCCTCGAAATCGAGGAAGACTTGCTTCCACTTCAAAAATGAGGTTTCAAGTGAATGAACAGTCCAATTCGGGAATTACAGTCTCTGTCGGAGGTGGGACAGACAGTCGTTGGAGGAAAGGGTGGGTGGGGAGTCTGGTTTGCCGCACGCATCTTCCGCTGCCTGCACTTGTTTTCTGCATGCTCTTGGCTACAAGACTCGAGGTGGTAAGCGCCCTCCCGGATGCACTTCCTCCATTTAGGGCGGTCTTTGGCCAAGGATTCCCAGGTGTCGGTGGGAATGTTGCACTTTATCAAAGAGGCTTTGAGGGTGTCCTTGAAATGTTTCCTCTGCCCACCTGGGGCTCGTTTGCCGTGTAGGAGTTCTGAGTAGAGCGCTTGCTTTGGGAGTCTCGTGTCCGGCATGCGGATAATATGGCCCGTTCAATGGAGCTGGTCGAGTGTGGTCAGTGCTTCGATGCTGGGGATGTTGGCCTGATCGAGAACACAGACGTTGGTGCGTCTGTCCTCCCAGGGGATTTGCAGGATCTTGAGGCGGCATCGTTGGTGGTATTTCTCCAGCGATTTGAGATGTCTACTCTATATGGTCCACGTCTCTGGGCCATACAGGAGGGCAGGTATCACTACAGCCCTGTAGACCATAAGCTTGGTGCCAGATTTGAGGGCCTGATCTTCAAACAATCTCTTCCTCAGGCGGTCGAAGGCTACGCTGGTGCACTGGAGGCGGTGTTGAACCTCGTCGTTGATGTCTGCCCTTGCTGATAATAGGCTCTCAAGGTATGGGAAGTGGTCCACGTTGTCCAGTGGATCTTGATGACTGGGGGGCAGTGCTGTGCGGCGGGGTCAGTTTGGTGGAGGACCTTTGTCTTAGAGATGTTTAGAGTAAGGCCCATGCTTTCGTATGCCTCGGTAAAGATGTTGACAATGACTTGGAATTCAGCCTCTGAATGTGCGCAGACGCAAGCGTCGTCCGTGTACTGTGGTTCGACGACAGAGCATGGGACGGTCTTGGATCTGGCCTGGAGGCGACGAAGGTTGAACAGGTTCTATAGTTTAGTTCCACTCCTGCGGGAAGCTTGTTGAGTGTGAGGTGGAGCATTGCAGCGAGGAAGATCGGGAAGAGAGTTGGCGCGATGACGCAGCCCCGTTTGACCCCGGTTCAGACGTTGATTGGGTCTGTGGTGGATCCATTGGTTAGGATCACGGCTTGCATTCCATCGCGGAGCAGGCAGAGGATGGCGACAAACTTTTGGGGGCAGCTGAAACGGAGGAAAATGCTCCATTGTCCCTCGTGGTTAACAGTGTCAAAGGCCTTTGTGAGGTCAAAAAAGGCCATGTACAAGGGATGGTGCTGTTCCCTGCATTTCTTTTGCAGTTGTCGAGCTGTAAAGATCATGTCCGTCGTGCCCCGTGGTGGACTGAATCCGCACTGCGACTCCGGGAGGAGCTCGTCAGCCACAGGAAGAAGATGGTTTCGGAGGATTCTAGCGATGACTTTCCCAGTGGCTGACAACAGGGAAATTCCTCTGCAGTTGCCGTAGTCGGACTTGTCCCCTTTTTTAAAGATGGTCACGATTACTGCATCTCTGAGATCTCCTGGCATGCTCTCCTCCCTCCAGATGAGAGAGATGAGGTCATGCATTCGTACCAATAGTACCTCTCCGCCATACTTCAGTGCCTCAGCAGGGATTCCATCCGGTCCCGATATCTTGTTGTCCTTGAACTGACAGGTGGCCTTTTCTACCTTGTGCAGGGCTGGGGTTTTGCTGAGATGGTGGCGGGCAGCATGCTGCGGGATGAAATCGAGGACACTCGTGTCAAAGGCAGAGTCTCGATTAAGGAGATCTTGACATTGATAAACCTGCTTTTCATTAAGTGGAAGAGCCAGGGTTTTACAAACAGCTGGCTTGTAAATATAAACAAAATAATGCAAATACTGGAAAGCTGCAATCAAACAGAAAACGCTGGAAGGTTTGCTTTATGGTATCTGCAGTACTAATCGTGCGGAAATTTGGTAACCCACAATACAAACATGGGCTTCTCGGTCTCCAGAGGTAACGGTGTGGAGGTGGGAAGAGAAACCACTGCTGGAGATGCTGTGGCTATGGTCAGTTAGATAAGAGTGGAACTAAGCAAGGGTAGTCTCACTGAGCAGGACAACAGAGGAAAGACTTTGGAGGAGAATGGCGTGGTCAACTGTATCAAAGGCTGCAGAGAAGTCGAGAACAAGGAAGGATTATATCACGATCACAAAGGATGTCATTTGTGACTTTGGTTAGGTCCGCTTTGGTAATGTGACCCTCAGCAGAATCCTAATTCAAGAGAATCAAAAGAGTTGCAAGAAGGATGGGGGCAGATTTGGGATGCAACAACACATTCAACGACTTTGGAAAGGAAAGGTAGGTTGGAAATGGAGCGGTAGTTTGCAAGGACACAGGTCAAGGCCGAATATTTTACAGATCCTGATGCCAGCATTTTGAATGGGAGCGGGACATACCTGAGGAGAGTGAATCATGTATGATGTCAGCTAGCATAGGGGACAAGAAGGGAAGTTTTTTTGTTCTGTAGTTTAGTGTGAATGGGGTCAAGGAATCAGGTGATGTGTCTCATTTACAAAATGAGCTCAGTGAGGGCATAAAGAGAGATAAGTGAGAAAATGGAGAAAGATCAGTTAACTCTAATTACCACCACCCCCCCATCCCCTTCCTCTGCTAAGAGAAAATTATGGGGCCGAAATTCAGCCTCCCGATAGGGCCTTTTAACGCCGGAAAGCAGTGGCTGTGCAGTAGTGTCAAATGTCCACCGATTTTTTGTCGAATGGTCACCGCTCGTGAAATTCACCTCGGTGGTTTTTCAGAAGGTCCCCAATTCCACCCCACTGCTGCCAAACCCTCCTAATTGCGTCATCAAAGTGCGTACCACCAATCTCCCGCCCTGAAGCAAAATGTACCTTCAAAAATCTTCGGCCCGCCGCTCGATGCCCCCAATAGCTTTTTCTGTCAGTGCACTGTGTTTCCAGTGTGCGCAAAATGGCGGTGCGGCCTCTATTAAAGGGCTGCCGCCAACTTATTCTTTTTTGTCGGGCAACTACCAGGTTGGCCCGATTGTTATACCCCCGGGTTCGGCCGGGCCACCAACAGGCAGCCTGATACCCCCTCTTGGGTGCCAGACCGCTTGCCCAGCTGCAAACCTCCTTGGTGGCCCAGTGGACCTAACTAAACTAATCACAGAGCTCGCAGTAGCTTTCCCCTTTGTGAAGGGGAGAGACGTGGTGATGCGCCAGTGTGATGAAGTGATGATTGACAGCGGCAGACACTGTGCCTGCCCCCACTTCTGCTCCCATTATGACCAACTTCTGCCCCGCTGGAAAAAAAAGACAAAGAGCTGAATTTCGCGCAAGAGGCCACCGCATCCATTGTGGCAGTGAAAACAGCTAAAACATGGTAGATGTGCCCCGTTTCCTGCAGGGGTGAATTTCGGCCCCACTGTCTCTGGTGGAGGAAAAGGGCCTCTCCACCCACTGAGGTAATTTCCCTCCCATTCTTCTCTTGCTGTTTCAACTTTCCTATTGTCTCTTTTTCCCCTTCCTTATCCACCTCCTCTTCTCTCTTCACATCCACCTTCCCCTTGTCTTTTCTCCTCTCTTCTCCCCCTTCTGCTCCTCCTCCTCTGCACCTTCCCTTCTCTTCACTTCCCTCAAGGCTTCCTACCTCTCTTCCTCCCTTGCTCTCCATCTAACCCTGGTTATATCCAATTATCCCTTACCTTTTAACATTGTTTGGTCTAAATACTGCACTTGATGTTGACTCCCTGCGGACGAAATTTCCCTGTATCCGATTTTGGGACGGTATCCTTCTGGGGCCGGGACTTTTAGCGCCCCGCACGGAGGTCCCACCCCCACCACGGAATTGCCCTTACCGCCCCTCAAAGGAAGCTGAGCGCAGTCTCCCATGCTCCACTTCCTTTTGGGGCTGTAACTGAGGCTCTAAAGAAAGCACTACGCAGATGCTCCGTGTAGCGCTAACTTGCTTTAATGCCCCTTTGAAGGGGAGGGATGCTGTGCACTCTGAAAGGCCTCTGATGGCCGCCCGGCACCGAAGACGGAGTGTCAAGCTGCACGATGGCGGCCCAGACCATGCTCGGGCCACCATCATTGAGCGACACACGAAGCTGGCGTTGACGTCTGCTCACACAAGACTCGCGGTCTGTGGGGCAAAATCCCCCGCGGGGCAGTAAGGGGTCATTGCGGATGACATCGCTGGTTGAGCGGCAGCCCGGAGCGCTAACCGTGGGGTGCGGCATTGCCGTGGCAGCGTCTCCACAAACTCCCGGACATTTTCCCAGGAGGCGGTAACGTCCCCCGCCCCCGGGCATAAGGACACTAACAGGGCTATAAAAAGGAGCAATTTCTCCCCGCTACCCACTGTGTGCAATGGCAAGAGAGATTGAAGAACCACATAGGGATAGCTATGTAATATCTTAATCCAATGTTGTAAAGTTAATAAAACAAAAATTACAGGCATTGTGTGAAAAGGTATGCAAATGAAGCCTGGCTTTCTAAGAATACAGATCTCAGCTATGCACATAAATGTAGTAAGGATTTATTAAATTGGTGAGCAAAGTTGTGTGTTAGATATGATACATTTATGTATATAAAACATATCATGTAGGCTTTCAAACTGAATCTGTGATTTTTGTTTTATTATCCTTCCTTTTTTCAAACTTTTATATCTATACCAAGGAGTAGCTGACAATAGTTTCCAGCAACAGCACCTTCTATTTTTTCTCTTCCTGGTGCCAACAAATGTTTGGCTGAGATCACTGGTTACACAGTGGACTTAATGGGTTCTGATTGTCATGTATCTTACATTATTATATATAATTGTATCCTAACATGCTATACATGACTGTAATAAGATATGACCTGTAACCACCAGCATACCTTACTACCAGGGGTGCACTTGCAAGAGACAGGTATATAAGGATAGGTCTCAGGCAAGTGCAGCATTCCAGAGCTGTGAAATAAAGGTGCAGGTCCAGAGTGACCTTGACTTCACTACATGCTCATGTGAATCTGTACTGAGGGGACAGGACTTTACAGTGGCGACGAGTTACGGGATTACAGAATCCACAGAATGGCGAACAACGGATCAGATGAAAAATACAATGCGGGAGACAATTGGGAGGACTTTATAGAAAGGCTCCAGCAAAGCTTTGTAACCAAAGACTGGTTAGGAGACGACAAAGCAGACAAGAGAAGAGCCCATCTCTTGACCAGCTGTGACTCGAAAACATACGCTTTAATGAAGGATCTGCTGGCACCCGAGAAACCAACAAGCAAGTCGTTTGAAGAATTGAGCACACTGGTAAGAGTCCACCTGAAGCCAGCGAGCAGCCTACACATGGCCAGTCACAGGTTCTACAACTACAGATGCTGTGTGGGCCAGAGCATACCCGACTTCGTGGCGGAACTTTGGAGGTTGGCTAGTTTATGTGAGTTCTCCGATGAACTGAGGAGAGAAATGCTGAGAGACTTTTTCATTGAAGGAATAAGCCACGGAGGCATATTCCGAAAGCTCATAGAGACCAAGAACCTGACTTTAGAGGCAGCAGTACTGGTTGCAGAGACATTCTTGGCAGGGGAATAAGAAACGAGGTTGATTTACAATGCAGGTACGACAACTAATGAAATATCGGAACAAGGGGTTGACAGCGTGAAACAAGCTGCTACCCCCACACACAGACAAAAGCAGGAGAGCAGGCCCTCGGCAGCAGGCAGTGGCGCCAGAAGCCATCAAGGGCCACAGGAACGGCCGTTCACACCTCATCAACCCACAATGCGAGCAATCTGAGAGAAGCTCAAGAGAGATCAGCCAGACGCAGCTCATTCTTTGGAAACTCGTTGAACAATGGAACAGGTCTGTGCTGGAGGTGTGGGGGTGGGCACTCGTCAAGGGGATGTCGATTTCAGCAGGCTGTTTGCAGGAACTGTAAATATACAGGGCATCTGGCCCGCATGTGCAAAAAAACGACAGCTCGGCTGGTATACGAATCGGATGGGTCGGAAAGCGGACCAGAAGACGGTGGGGACAGTACCTGTACATTGAAGTACAGTGGGTCAACACGATCAATGGTCACTGCTCCTACAACAAGACGCCTCCTATAATGATGAGGGTCCTACTCAACGGGATACCTGTCAACATAGAGCTGGATACGGGAGCGAGTCAATCTCTCATGGGCGCTCAACAATTTCAACAACTGTGGCCGCATAAAAGAGACAGACCAAAACTCACAAGGGTCGACACCAAACTAAGGACCTATACCAAAGAAATTGTACCAGTCCTCGGCAGTGCCATGCTCTCCGTCACACACAAAGGGAGAGTGAACCGACTTCCCCTGTGGATTGTCCCCGGAAAGCCCCAGCGCTGCTGGGGAGAAGCTGGTTGGCAAAATTAAACTGGAAATGGGATAATGTTCATGCCATGTCGTCAGAGGAACGGACCTCCTGCTCAACAGTTATATAGCGATTTGAACATCTCTTTCAGCCAGGTGTAGGCAATTTCAATGGGGCCAAAGTCAAAATCTCCATCACACAGGATGCTAGACCGGTCCATCACAAGGCCAGAGCTGTACCCTATGTGATGAGGGAAAAGATTGAACACGAACTGGACTGGCTTCTGCGGGAAGGCATTATATCACCTGTGGAATTTAGCGACTGGGCAAGTCCCATCGTCCCAGTCATGAAGCCTGATGGATCCGTACGAATCTGTGGGGACTACAAATCTACCATAAACAGAGTCTCCCTACAGGAGCAATACCTGCTGCCCAGAGCGGAGGACTTATTTGCCACATTGGCTGGAGGTAAATTTTTCTCAAAACTAGACCTCACACCTGCGTATATGACGCAAGAATTGACCGAGGAATCCAAGCTACTCACCACCATCAACACACATTGAGGCCTTTTCATGTACAATCGATGCCCATTCGGCATCAGGTTGGCAGCTGCCATATTCCAGCGCAACATGGAGAGTCTGCTCAAGTCCATCCCGGGGACAGTTGTATTTCAAGATGACATACTTATCACGGGCAGGGACACCGACCCCCATTTCCGTAATTTGGAGGAAGTACGAAAGCGGTTGGATCAGGTAGGCCTACGAGTTAAGAAATCCAAGTGCCTGTTTCTCGCGCCCGAGGTTAAATCTTTGGGCAGAAGGATTGCCGCTGATGGAATCCGCCCAACAGAGTCCAAAACAGAAGCAATTTGCCTGGCACCCAGGCCCCGGAATGTCTCGGAACTGCACGCCTTTCTCGGGCTACTCAATTACTTTGGGAACTTTATGCAGAACTTAAGCACGCTGCTGGAGCCTCTCCATGTGCTACTCAGGAAATGGTGCGATTGGTTTTGGGGGGACGCCCAGAAACGCGCCTTCAATAAGGCACGCAACCTTCTGTGTTCCAACAATGTTTTGACTTTCTTTGATCCAGGTAAAAAGCTAGTTCTCACATGTGATGTGTCAGCGTATGGGGTCGGGTGCGTTTTCCAACATGTCAATAGTGCGGGCAAATTACAACCCATAGCTTATGCCTCCAGGTCACTTTCGCGGGGGTGCGCGGGTACGGAGTGGTAGTGAAAGTGGCGCTCGCGTGCGTGTATGGTGTCACAAAGATACACCAATACCTTTTCAGGGCCAAGTTCGCATTAGAAACCGACCACAAGCCCCTCACGTCCCTCCTATCCGAGAGCAAGGCAATAAACGCCAACGCCTCGGCGCGAATTAAACGGTGGGCACTCGTGCTAGCGTCCTACGACTATACCATAAGGCACAGACCAGGCACAGACAACTGTGCCGACGCGCTCAGCAGGCTACCCCTGGCGACCATGGAAGGGTCTGACGAACAGGACTGTGAGATAGTCATGGCAATCAATGCCTTTGAGTCCACAGGTTCACCCATGACGGCTCACCAAATCAGAGCCTGGACGGCCAGCGACCCCACGTTATCCTTTGTAAAAAGATGTGCCCTACCCGGTGACTGGGCAGAGGCTCGCGATGCCTGCCCCGAAGAAATCAAACCCTTTCACAGGCGCATGCATGAGCTATCACTACAAGCGGACTGCCTGATATGGGGCAGCCGAGTAGTCATGCCTCTGCGAGGCAGAGAGGCATTTGTCCGGGAGCTCTACCGTGAGCACCCGGGGATCATTCTCATGAAGGTCATAACCAGATCCCACGTCTAGTAGCCTGGTATTGACGCGGACTTGGAGCTCTGCGTCCGACGGTGCACCATTTGTGCCCAACTCAGGGAGGCTCCCCTGGGCCCCTGGCCTACCAAACCGTCTTCGCGGGTGCACGTAGACTATGCGGGCCCATTCATGGGCAAAATGTTCCTCGCAGTTGTAGATACATTTTCAAAGTGGATCGAATGCACCATTTTAAACTCGAGCACAACCTCCACCACTGTGGAGAGCCTCGCAACCATGTTTGCCACGCACGGAATCCCTGACATATTAGTCAGTGACAATGGTCCGTGCTTCACCAGCGCAGAATTCCAAGATTTTATAATTGACCACGGCATAAATCACATCAAGCCGGCCTCCAATGGCCAGGCAGAGAGAGCAGTGCAAATCATTAAACAAGGCATGCTTAAAATCCAAGGTCCCATGCTGCAGGGTCACCTGTCGCGACTGCTGCTGGCATACAGATCTCGTCCGCACTCATTGACTGGGGTTCTCCCCCGCACAACTGTTGATGAAAAGGACTTTAAAAACAAGGCTCTCATTAATCCTCCCAGACATGCACGAAATCATTGAGGCAAAGCACCATAAGCTGACTGAGTACCATGACAGAAATTCGAGGGGGAGATGGAATGAGACAGGGGACAAAGTGTTTCTGCTAAACTATGGCAGCGGTCCCAAATGGCTTGCAGGGACAGTAACGGGCAAGGAAGGAAATAGGCTACTGGTAGTACAAATGGACAATGGCCAAACCTGCTGGAGGCATGTAGACCAAGTCAAAAGCAGATTTACCAACAACACTGCGGAACCAGAGGCAGACTACAATGTGGAACTCGCACCACGCCTGGTGGACAGACAGAGGGAACAACCTGAGGAAAGGGCAATCCCAACAGACAGCCCAGGTGAGTCAACAACAATCACACCAGTCGAAACAGACAGCCCAAGCGAGATACCAGCAACCACACCCAAAGAAAAACAGACACCAAGGCAAACAACTGAACCACAAATCAGACGCTCCACGCGAGAGCGTAGACCACCTGAGAGATTGAATCTATAAAGACAATAAACCTTGGGGGAGGGTGATGTCATGTATCTTACATTATTATATATAACTGTATCCTAACATGCTATACATGACTGTAATAAGATATGACCTGTAACCACCAGCATACCTTACCACCAGGGGTGCAGTTGCAGGAGACACTGGGATACCTGCCCCAGACAGGTATATAAGGACAGGTCTCGGGCAAGTGCAGTATTCCAGAGCTGTGAAATAAAGGTGCAGGTCCAGAGTGACCTTGACTTCACTACATGCCTCGTGTGAACCTGTACTGAGGGGACAGGACTTTACACTGATGAAGGGTCATGAGGGCAGACTTTAACCCTACTCTCCGGGTGGAAATTGGGGGGCCAGTGGGAGTTGCTCACACCAATCTCGCTGCCTACTCAAAGGTTCCAATCTTAACCTGCTCTTCTGAGCAGGTGAGTGGAACACTCACTGGAAGCCAGTGGGATCCTTCTTTAAATATTCAGATCGGGCCCTACTGCTATTTAACTGGAGGCATGCAAGGGGAAGGAAGCACTGGAGGCATTTTCGTTTTTTATTTTAGATTTCCTGCATCTTCAATATTTTTATTTTTGTTTTGTAAAGCTGTGCACAGGCTTGTTAGCCATAATGTGTGTTATTTCTTCCTTTTTAGGGTACTTATACTGTAATAGTTTTAAATTTTTCTAGCTTGTATCTTGCAATAAACTTCTTTGGAGTGAAATGGTCCTGCTGTAAACATCCAAGAGAAAGAAAGTCAGAAGTGGTTCATTGACTCTACTTGCAGCACATTAAATTACAACAGCTCTATGACCTAACAGTTACGTTTTATTGTCCAAATTTGCGACAGTATAATGCATTATGATGTAAACTCCAGAATCCATTATGTTGTTAGCCTTTATTGATCTATTGTATGAAATAAGGGGCTCAGTTTTCACCAGTTATCTGCACCCTTTTTTGGCGTACGCTGCTTTTTTGGGGCGTAATTTAAAATCTCCAAGTTTCCCAAAGTTTCTGCGCCAGCATAACTCTCTTAGGTATGTTTTTTTTAGGTTCGTATTTTTTTGCGTCATCGGGGGTGTATCCTGATGTCTGTACCAGTTTTTCACATTTAAGCAAATTTGTCCAAATTACATTTATCCGAGGACATGGTATGTGACCACTCCCAAAAACCTTCTGGGCACTTAAGAAAAAGCAGCGCACATTAAAAAATTGGCGCAGAAAGACGCCATTGTTTTTAGGCGAAGTTTTGGAGGGAGTCAAGAAGGCAAAGAAAATGTATCGTGAAGCTTAATTTTTTTCAAGATCAAAAGGGAGAAAATGGAAGTCCAATGCAATTCTTTAAATTTAGATTTTTTTTCAAAGTACCACGCCACCACCGAACGTCTCCTCACCGGGCCCGAGGGTCGGAGCGTCGGCCGGCAGAATCGCCCCCTCACCCGGACACAGATGCTCGGCTTCAAAAGA
The DNA here is from genome assembly GCF_044704955.1 of Pristiophorus japonicus. Lineage (NCBI taxonomy): Eukaryota > Metazoa > Chordata > Chondrichthyes > Pristiophoridae > Pristiophorus > Pristiophorus japonicus. The sequence continues at coordinate 74,161,216 of NC_091983.1, read as the reverse complement.
AGCCCTGGGGTGGGAGGGTTGGAAGCTGAACTGAAGGGATGAGAACCCTTAGTCATACAGCAGTGGGGGGAATAGTGCACGCCGAGTCCCTGTATCCGGGCGAGAGAGCGCTTCTGCTGGCCGACCCTCGGGCCCAATGAGGAGACGTTCAGTCGGTGGTGGGGTGGTACTTTGAAAAAAATCTAAAATTAAACAATTGCATTAGACTTCTTCGCCCCAAATCTCTTCATTGAATGCCTAGCTTCCCGTTCTAAGCAAGCCTATTGCACATGCGCAGACCAGGGTATAGTCCATACTAAGGCGTCAACCTTGGGGGGAGAGAGAGAGAGGAAAGATGGTTTGAGCACTTTGTCCTGCCATTTTGAGCTTCTTGAAAAGTTACAATTTAATTATGAGGTCAATATTGACGATGCCATACCTCGTGCAAGCTTTCTGCATGATGGTGCTGCAGAGGAGAAGATTGATTAGACATCATTACATGAGGAATCTCAGAGCACGTAGGATGATGGACAGGAGGCCTTATCCACATCGGGTATATCGAGACAGGCGTTCATACCTGCACCTGAGTGATGCAGACTATGTGAGAAGGTTGCGTTTCCACAAAGAAGTTGTAACCGAGAACCGTGAGTTAGTAAAAGCAGACCTCCAACCTAGAAGCGTCAGGAGGACTGGTTTGTCAGTTGAAGTAAAGGTTACAGCTGCACTTTCATTTTATGCATCTGGATCATTCCAGGCCACAACTGGGGATGTGTGCTCCATTTCTCAACATGCAACACATGTCAGAATTGGGCAGGTGACAACTGCACTATATGCCCGGAGGAATGACTACATAAAACTCCCCATGACCGCCCAGGCAATGCGTGACAGGGCTGTGGGCTTCTCCAGGATTGCTGGCTTCCCAAAGGTATAGGGCTGCATTGATTGTACCCACATCGCCTTGCGAGCACCTTTGGAGGATTCCGAGATGTACAGAATTCCATGAATGGTGTCTGTGATGACATGCATCGCATCATGGCAGTTGATGTGAGATACCCTGGGAGCATCCATGATGCGTTCATCCTATGCGAGAGCACTATATCTGCCATGTTTCAGCAGCAGACAGAAAGGCAGAGCAGGCTGCTGGGAAACAAAGGGTATGGCCTCGCCACCTGGCTCATGACTCCCCTACATGTAACCCAAACGGAAACTGACCGGGAATACAACATGTCGCACACTGCGACGCGCAGCATAAGAGAGAGGACCATTGGCATCTTGAAGCAGCGTTTCCAATGCCTGGACCATTCCGGAGGCTACTTGCAATACTCCCCTAAGATTGTCGGTCAGTTCACTGTTGTGTGCTGCATGCTGCATAACTTAGCCATCATGAGGCAGCAGCAGCTGATAGTAGAAGACCCACCTGTGGTGAGAGTGGCTGATGATGATGAGGAGGAATATGCAGATGATGATGAGGAGGAGGAGGAGGAAGCCATGCAACTACCTGAACCCGGAGCACGATGGCGGAGGAGGGCGGGCCGTCGTGCCTCTTTAACGATTGCTCGAGTCTTGCGCCAGCAGCTCTTCCGTGAATGCTTTACTGCCTGAAGGCTCAGCGACAACTATTCCAAATGGACCATATTTACTCTTTGGACCTGTTCCGTAATGTGCTGTGTTAATGGAACAAATAATGGAAATGATTATTCTTTCGTTCAAAAAGTTGTGTTAATAATGGAACAAATAATGGAAATTTTTCAGTTAGAATTTAAAATATATTTTGTTCTAAAATACTTGTTTGTACTTAACTTAACTTTAATAAAAATATTCTAGTATCAAACTTTAAAGTTTTCAGTTAAGATCACTTACAAACTTTAAGATCACTTACAAACTTTTAAACTTGTAAATTTACATAACTTACAAAAAACTTTTAACTTGAGAACAGTTACAACAGTAACAACAATAATAATAACCAACAACAACAACAGCAGCAAAGACAGGCTGCACCCATTCCTCCACCTTATTCTAAGACCACCCGCTGCGCTTGGTCTTGGTGACTTCACCCTACCCGCAGACAGTGGCGCAGCGTTTCTCAGGTTGCTACCAAGCTTATTCTTTCAAGCATCTCTGGTAATGTGCACTTCTTGATGGCGGGCATGGGCAGGTGGTAATGTGGAGGGCCCGGCTTGCGCCACTTCAGAGGCTGGTCTGGGGATTGGAGTGGGAGTGGCAGTTGATTCCGTCAATGGCCGCGGTGTCTGGGCATGTTGCCTTATGACAGCAGCTAACTCCGACATTCCCTCCCTCATGTGCCCTGATAGTGTATCAGATAACTGCGACATCTCCTCCCTCATGTGCACCGACAGTATCAGCTACCTGTGACAATCCTTCCCTCATGTGCACCGACAGTGTTTCAGTTGCCTGCAACATTCCATCACTCGTGCTCAGACAGTGTTCCCATTTCTCCTGAGAGTGTTGTTACTTCTCCCGACAGTCCCAATAGTTCATCACCCAGCCCAATGATGGTGTCCAGGGGTGATCGCGTAAGGTCAATGCACTCCGCACTCAATGCCAGCATCTGAATCACATCTGTTAGATCCTGCACCTCAGGAGAGCATTGTTGAGCTCTCCTTCCCCTCTTCACCCTGGGTGTAGCTCGCTGTATCCCACTGGAACTCGCAGCCTTGGTGGGTGGGGCCCTGGGTGTGGTTTGTTGCATCCCACTGAGTCCCGCAGCCTCAGACTGTGGGAAACCATGGAATGTCCCGATACTCGTATCACTCAGGAAAGGGGCTAGCACCTCAATGGGCAGCATCTGCATGCTCTTGGTCTGGAAGGTGGAATTGGAAGATGTTCTCCTCTTCAGACCCATCAGCATCTGAATCTTCTTCTGCATGGGCTTCAGCCTCGTCCGGGTTGGCCTCGTTCTGCAAAATATAACAGAACAGACAAATGGTTAGCAATAGAGGAAGGGGCAGGGTATCATGAGTAGGCTCACACAATGCAAGCAGCAGGCTCATTTCAAGGACCACGATGAATGATAGCACATGCATCAACCAAAGCGTAGATAACTGAGACATCCCCATGAACTGAAGCATGGCTAGCCCGCACAGTACTTAACTTTTCGCAAAGCCAGACTGTGGAATTCACTGGACTTACCCTCTCCCTCGAGTGTGGGCCCAGCTTGTGCAGTGGTAGTTGCTTATCTCCAGGCAGGACCTATCAAAGCAGTGACCCTTTCTGCCAAGTGTGTCAGTAGGTGCAGATTTGCCTGGCCTCCTCCTGTTCGAGTCCTCTCTCTCTCTTTTGTTGTGTGCCATCTTCCTCTGCAAAGATGAAAATATAACTTTTTAGAGAGGGTGTATTTCTGCTGGGTGGATATACAGATGGTCACATTTATAATTGCAATTCCAGTGAATAAATGAAAATATTACACTAACTACTTGACCAAGGTCCTGCCACTTCTTTTTGCACTGGCCTCCAGACCTCGGAATGGTCACCATTGTACAGTAATCGTCTGCAAGTTGGTTCTAGCGTTTCTTCATTTCTTTTGGTGAAACTTTTATGTGACCTCTGCCGGTGTCCAGCTTGTGCCATCTGGCCTCAATTACAGTAACTAGTGCCTCCACTTCGTCCTGTGAGAAATTCTTGGTCCTTGAGCCGCATTGCATATTGCAGCTCTGATTTTTCTACTGAGAATTAAAGTTCTCACACACAACTGGCTCTTTAAAAATGGCCAAATGCAGACCGGGAGCTGTACTGGGCATGCGCGCCCATAGCAGTCACGTAAAAAACATCTTTCTTTTTTTGGGCATCGTTTCTTCTGTGCAGACATTAAGCTCCACCCCCAAAACTAAAGGACAGGCTGCACGGCGCCAATTTCAAAAGTTAGAACGTGGAAACTTGCAAGTTATTTTTTTGGAGTAGTCGGGACCAATAAAAACGAGCGTAACTCTTGAATACACCAAAAACCGCGTTGGGGAACATTGAGCCCAAGGTTCCAGTGAAATGGGAAGAATAGAATGTATAACGTATTGCAAATAACGATTTCATTTTCTGTAAGCAACGCTACAGATTGATGTTTTGATGTATCTCTCATTTTTCTTTTTAACTGACTCTATATTGTTAGTGACCCTATATAGCAGATGCACAGAAAGCCAGTGTCTCTTTCTGACTTCATTTTTATAAGCAATATATATTAAAAATGCATCTAATGACTCTGTGCAACTCCAGGTAATTTGAGCATTAATGTCTACAGAAACTGCGCAGTTTGCACTTAAATGTTAAGAATATCTGCACCTGCCCTGTAATTTAATTAAACATATCAGAGGAGTTCAGGTCAATTGGGTAGAAATGTTTCTTCAAAGTGACTAATGTATATGCACGCATATAAGCTGGCTCACAGCTCCTCCGCTACTACAAAACTGAAAAATCTGAAAAAAATTCCATCAACCAAGTACATGATCCTTAGTCAGTAACCACAGCACCTCAGAGAACATTGGAATACTAAATAAGTTTAATTTGCTTTTAATATATCTTGGCGTCTGTGCTTCTTTCATTGTTACGAAAGGAAAGCATCAGTTAACAAAAAAGTAGCCCAAATATAACATCTCCCAGGTGAGTGCCTGGACGAGTCTTCTAACATTAAAGTTGAGGACAGGCATGCCTTGTGGACTAGATTGCACAGCTGAGTCACAACCTCCCAAGTGAGTTTAAGCCTCCTGGAGCACTGATTCTCCACCATTGCAGGCTGGCTGATTCTGTTGCCATACATCCATTGCCTGAAATAGTACTCATTAAAAATCATTCATCTCTATGCCACTTCTCTAAGTTCATGACAGAAAGAAACTATTTATTTCAGAGACTGCTGTGGTGGCCAGAATGTGAGTGCCAAAAGACAAGGCTGAAGTGTTTGTCACCATCTTTGGACCTCCTCAGGTCCCCACCATCACAAATGTCAATATTCAGCCAATTCATGATCTCAAGAAACGGCTAAGCATACTGAACACAGCAAAGGCTGCAGGCCCCAACAACATCCCAGCTATAGCGCTGAAGACCTGTGTTCCAGAACAAGTCATACCTCTAGCCAAGCTGTAAGGAAGGACATTAGCTTGGATGATGTGGAATTTGTATGGGTAGAGCTGCGGAACACCAAAGGGCAGAAAACGCTAGTGAGAGTTGTGTACAGACCACCAATCAGTGGTAGTGAGGTTGGGGATGGCATCAAACAGGAAATTAGGGATGCGTGCAATAAAGGTACAGCAATTATCATGGGTGACTTTAATTTACATATAGATTGGGCTAACCAAGCTGGTAGCAATACGGTGGAGGAGGATTTCCTGGCGTGTATAAGGGATGGTTTTCTCGACCAATATGTTGAGGAACTAACTAGAGAGCTGGCCATCCTAGGCTGGGTGCAGTGTAACGAGAGAGGATTAATTAGCAATCTTGTTGTGCGAGGCCCCTTGGGGAAGAGTGATCATAGTATGGTAGAATTATTCATTAAGATGGAGTATGACACAGTTAATTCAGAGACTAGGGTCCTGAACTTAAAGAAAGGTAACTTCGATGGTATGAGACGTGAATTGGCTAGGATAGACTGGCGAATGATACTTAAAGGGTTGACGGTGGATAGGTAATGGCTGACATTTACAGATCACATGGATGAACTTCAACAATTGTACATCCCTGTCTGGCGTAAAAATAAAACAGGGAAGGTAACTCAACCGTGGCTAACAAGGGAAATTAGGGATAGTGTTAAATCCAAGGAAGAGGCATATAAATTGGCCAGAAAAAGCAACAAACCTGAGGACTGGGAGAAATTTAGAATTCAGCAGAGGAGGATAAAGGGTTTAATTAGATGGGGAAAATAGAGTATGAGAGTAAGCTTGCAGGAAACATAAAAACTGACTGGAAAAGCTTCTATAGATATGTGAAGAGAAAAAGATTTGTGAGGAAAAATGTAGGTCCCTTGCAGTCAGAATCAGGTGAATTTATAATGGGGAACAAAGAAATGGCAGACTAATTGAATAAATACTTTGGTTCTGTCTTCACTAAGGAAGACACAAATAACCTTCCGGAAATACTAGGGGACCGAAGGTTTAGCAAAAAGGAGGAACTGAAGGAAATCCTTATTAGTCAGGAAATTGTGTTAGTGAAATTGAATGCCAATAAATCCCCAGGGCCTGATAGTCTGCATCCCAGAATACTTAAGCAAGTGGCCCTAGAAATAGTGGATGCATTGGTGGTAATTTTCCAACATTCTATAGACTCTGGATCAGATGGACTGGAGGGTAGCTAATGTAACCGCACTTTTTAAAAAAAGGAGAGAGAAAACAGGGAATTATAGACCGATTAGCCTGACTTCTTTAGTGTGGAAAATGTTGCAATCAATTATTAAAGATGTAATAGCAGCACATTTGGAAAGCAGTGACAGGATTGGTCCAAGTCAGCATGGATTTATGAAAGGGAAATCATGCTTGACAAATCTTCTAGAATTTTTTGAGGATGTAACTAGTAAAGTGGACAAGGGAGAACCAGTGGATGTGGTGTATTTGGACTTTCAAACGGCTTTTGACAAGGTCCCACACAAGAGATTAGTGTGCAAAATTAAAGCACATGGTATTGGGGGTAATGTATTGGCGTGGATAGAGAACTGGTTGGCAGACAGGAAGCAAAGAGTAGGACAAGTCCTTTTCAGAATGGCAGGCAGTGACTAGTGGGGTGCCGTAGGTTCAATGTTGGGACCCCAGCTATTTGCAATATATATTAATGATTTAGATGAAGGAATTGAATGTAATATCTCCAAGTTTGCAGATGACACTAAGCTGGGTGGCAGTGTGAGCTGTGAGGAGGATGCTAAGAGGTTGCAGGGTGACTTGGACAGGTTAGGTGAGTGGCAAATGCATGGCAGATACAGTCTAATGTAGATAAATGTGAGGTTATCCACTTTGGTGGCAAAAACAAGAAAGCAGAATATTATCTGAATGGTGACAGATTAGGAAAAGGGGAGGTGTAACAAGACCTGGGTGTCATGATACATCAGTCATTGAAATTTGGCATGCAGGTACAGCAGGCGGTGAAGAAGGCAAATGGCATGTTGGCCTTCATAGCGAGAGGATTTGAGTAAAGGAGCAGGTAGATATTACTGCAGTTGTACAGGGCCTTGATGAGGCCCCACCTGGAATATTGTGTTTAGTTTTGGTCTCCTAATCTGAGGAAGGACATTCTTGCTATTGAGGGAGTGCAGCCAAGGTTCACCAGACTGATTCCCAGGAATGGCAGGACTGACCTATGAAGAAAGACTGAATTGACTAGGCTTATTTTCACTGGAATTTAGAAGAATGAGAGGCGATCTCATAGAAACATATAAAATGCTGACAGGATTGGACAGGTTAGATGCAGGAAGAATGTTCCTGATGTTGGGGAATTCCAGAACCAGGGGTCACAGTCTAAGTATAAGGGGTAAGCCATTTAGGATGAGATGAGGAGAAACTTCTTCACTCAGAGAGTTGTGAACCTGTGGAATCCTCTATCACAGAAAGTTGTTGAGGCCAGTTTGTTATATATATTCAAAAGGGAGTTAGATGTGGCCCTTACGGCTAAAGGGATCAAGGGGTATGGAGGGAAAGTAGGAATGGGGTACTAAAGTTGCATGATCAGCCATGATCATATTGAATGGCGGTGCAGGCTCGAATGGCCGAATGGCCTACTCCTGCATCTATTTTCTTTGTTTCTATGTTTCAGCTACAAGGCTGGTTTCGAACCAATAATGTGGAAAATTGCCCAGGTATGTTCTGGCGACAAAAAACAAGACCAATCCAACCCAGCCAATTACCACCTCCTCTCAATCATCAGCAAAGTGATAGAACGAGTTGTCAACAGTATTATCAAGCAGCACTTTCTCACCAATAACCAGCTCACCAATGCTCACTTTGGGTTCCTGGACCATTTGGCTCCAGACCTCATTACAGCCTTGGTCCAAACATGGACAAAAAAGCTGAATTACAGAGGTGAGGTGAGAGCGATTGCCCTTGACATCAAGGCAGCATTTGACCGAGTATGGCACCAAAGAGCCCTAGTAAAACTGAAGTCAATGGGAATCGGGGAAAATTCTCCAGCGACTTAAGTCATACCTGGCATAAAGGAAGATGGTTGTGGTTGTTGGAGGTCAATCATCTCAGCCCCAGGACATCACAGCAGGAGTTTCTCAGGACTGCAACCTAGATCTAACTATCTTCAGCTGCTTCATCAATGACCTTCCTACCCTCATAGCATCAGAAGTAGGGATTTTTGCTGATGATAGCGCAGAGTTTAGCTTCATTCGCAGTTCCTCAGATAATAAAGCAGTCCTTGCCTGCATGCAGCAAGACCTGTGATAAGTAGCAAGTAACTTTTGTGCCACACAATTGCCAGGCAATGGCCATCTCCAACAAGTGAGAGCCTAACAACTTCTCCTTGACATTTAATGGCATTACCATCACCAAATCCCCACACCATCAACTTCCTAGGGGTCATCATTGACCAGAAATTCAATTGGACCAACCACATAAATGCTGTGGCAATGAAAGCAGGTCAGAGGTTGGGTATTCTGCAGCGAGTGGTTCATCTCCTGACTCCCAAAGTCTTTCCACCATCTACAAGGCACAAGTCAGGAGTGTGATGGAATACTCTCCACTTGCCTGGAGGAGTGCTGCTCCAACACTCAAGAAGCTCGACACCATCTGGGAAAAAGAAGCCCACTTGATTGGCATCCCATTCACTACCTTAAACATTCACTCCCTCTATCACTGGTGCACCGTGGCTGCCTTGTATACCGTCTCAAGATGCAGCAGCTCACCAAGGCTTCTTCAACCGTACCTCCCAAACCCGTGACCTCTGCTACCTAGAAGGACAAGGGCAACAGGCGCATGGGAACACCACCACCTCCACGTTCCCCTCCAAGGGCACACACCATCCTGACTTGGAAATACATTGCCTTCCTTCATCATCACTGGGTCAAAATCCAAGAACTCGCTACCTAACAGCATTGTGGGAGTACCTTCACCACATAGATTGCAACGATTCAAGAGGTCCTTCTCAAGGGCAACTAGAGATCGGCAATAAATGCTGGTCTTGCTAGCGACAGACATATCCTGAGAATGAAGATTTGAAAAAATCTGAAATCTACCCTTTTGTTAAGCTGAATTATTCATGATCTCAACTGGAATAAAATGCTCATTTTGTAATTTGAGCGTGCAGCTTCAGAATGCTGTACAAGCTCCTTATGGTCTTAATAAGTAAATATCATTTTTTTTCTCACTAATGTTCATTGCAATTTCCAGATGTTTGAACCTTAGTCCAAATTTTCAGAAATCCTCCTACACTTTTTGTGTTATTTATTCTGTTTTCACTTGGTATGCAAGTCTTCCTTGGTGAATTTCTGTATGTTCTAATGCTCTTTCATTCATTTTCTGATTTGTGAGGAACATTGTTAAATAGGGATGAATGCCTTTCTATCTACATTTCACCAGTTTGTTCTCGCATCAAATGTTTGCTAAAATTACTGAAGGCAGTTATTTTGGTCCCTTGGAAGCTTACTGGTTCATCACTACCTAATGGAGGCACTTTATACCGGTTTCAGGCGGGTGGTAGATTTGAAATTAATTTTTTGTTTTGGGAAGAGTGATTCTGTTTCATAATTCCAGGACCTCAAAATTATGGAATTCCTTATTCCTTGGATTTCCTTGCTCTTGCTGTCCACTGTTTTTATAAGCCCAAGTTTAACATCACCTAATCATTACACCTTGATTTGCTTCAGCCCTTCTATTCCTTTCTGCTTTGGTGGTATGTTGCACCTGGTGCTTCACTTAGGTTTCTCAATATCAAAATATTAGAACCATCAGGAGTATGATAATATACCTAATGTATGACATATACTTTCAATTACCCAGTATATGTGAGATGACCTGTGAAAGGGAAGGTTAGTCTGAAATTGTCCGTGCAAGCTTTTATTTTTGGGCAATTAAAAATATTCTTCTTTCAAACTTCAATTGGCACCATGTGGTGAAATTGTATGTAAAATGTGGCTATAAACGATAAGGTGAAATAAGAGAGTGTGGTTCAGGTTGCCTTGCTTGCATAAATCGCATACAAACATAAATATCTTTTATCACGTTGTAATAGAGATATTCTTGACAGGAAATGCTTAATCTTCAAGTGATAAGAATAAGTACTGGTAAAAATATGTTTCTGTTTACAAGGGTTTTAAAGATTGAAGACAGCAATAATGCCCAAAATGTGAATGTAGAAGCAATAGCTTCAGAATTTACCATTAGTGTCCTGCACTGTGTCTGAAATAAAATAATTTAGTTGTAAACTAAACTCTCTGGGAACCATTGAGCAAAGATAAGCCATAAAGCCATTTAAAATGCTCAATTAGACCACTAAAGGTCATCTTAGACTTTTCTTTCTCTGTACAGCTTGGATAGTTTTGACTAATTTGATCTTCAGGCAATATGCACTTTCCCAATTTAGGCAATTGGAGTTTCAGCATTTTGAACACTTGTAGTTGTTTTAGGTACACTTTAAAAAAAATCTGAATTCAAGTCTTAGTTCACTTAATTAAGTTCCTTTTTGACTTATCATTTTTACTAATGTTTAAAATATGTTTAATTTTAGATTGGGAGCCATAAACAATATATTTATTTTCTCTAAAAACAATACTTTATCTTCAAATAATATTGTTCTGTTACTGACCACTAGGAGATATGTGAAACTGACTGACACCCTGTGGAGTAACACCAAGCTTCTGCCTTTGTTAAATCCAGACTTGACTACTTCAATGTTCTCCTGGCTGGCATGCCATCTTTCACCCTCTGTACACCTGAATCAAAACTCTGCTGCCCATATCCTAACTCACACCAAATCCCATTCACTCACCACCCCTGTGCAGCAAAGCCTCGATTTTAAAATTCTCATCCTTGTGTTCAAATCGCTCCATGGCCTCACCCCTCCCTACCTCTGTAATCTCCTCCAAGATCTCTGTGCAATTCTGGTCTCTTGCACTTAACTCCACCATTGACTTCAGCTTCCTAGGCCTAAGCTCTGGAATTCCCACCTCTCTGCCTCTCAACTTCTCTCTCCTCCCTTAATTTGCACATTAAAACCTACCTCTTTGACCAAGCTTTCGGTTACCTGTCTGAATGTCTTTAGGTGGCTCGATGTCAAATCTTGTCTGATAATGCTCCTGTAAAGCACCTTGGGACATTTTTACTATGCTAAAGGTGTTACTTAAATGCAAGTTGTTGTTGTTCAGCAATGCACAGCTGAGACTGAAGAATCATTGTTTGGAATCACATGTACAAACTGTTGTCCAGAACTGAAGGGCCAATGTGTTAACCCACTCAACCTCCCAGTTACCTGAAATTTAGACTTTAACTTCAGTTATGGAATATTGCGTAGAAAATATACTTTTAGAAAAATGATTCATTTACATAATTTATTCATACTTAAATCTTCAAATATTTTGCAGATGAACAAATAAGTAGATGTTTTCGGCTTTGCCTAAATTCTCAGAAATCCCACTACACCTTTTGTGATATTTGTTTATTACACCTGGTATGCAGTCGTCTTTGGTGAATTTCTGTGTAAATGGACTAAATTGGCAGAGACTAACTGACCACATTAGCAGTTTCTGCAATTACAGTCTGTTCTTGTCATATGTAGTAGCTGGCAGTTAATCTTTAGCATTTGCAGTGAGAGGTAGTTATTTAGCAAGCTATTTATACTGCACAGTTTCTAAATTGTATGTGCAGTAAAGAGGACAGGTGATAAATGTTAAAGCAACCTTATTGTTCATTTTGCCCTCCACCTTTCAATCCAGCTCAATCAAACTTTCAAATACTCTCAGTTCGCTACTGCCTAAACTGTTTTAGTTGCAATGTATCGTTGGCTGTTGTTCCAAATTTAGAAAATTACTGTTACCCAGAATCAACATTGGCCATTCAATCCATGTTTGGGTTGAGATTCTCTCTCCAACATTTTCTTTTAGCAATTTCAGAACAGCAGCATCCTGTAAAATTGAAAATGCTCTTACTTTAGCAGCTTAATGCTTCTGTAATCCAGTTAGATCTGTCGGATGTTCAGCTATTTTTTGAACTTCTAAGTTCGTTATGAAATTGCCTGATACTTCACAAGAATATTAGCCTGTCAACCAAGAAAACAACACTCAAGATAAATTATGATTTGTACTTGCACTCATACTTCTCTTAGCCAGTCGCAAACAAATCTTCTGGAGAAAAACTCCAAGGATAGACCAGCTTTCCTCGTAACTCAACCCCACTAAATTCAGGAATCAGCTCCATAGCTCCCTAGGTGGAATTCTGCGAAGAACTCTGAACTATTCTGAAATACTGTAAGAGATCCAAATTTGAACAAAGTACTCCAGATGTGGTCTAAGGCCAGACACAACTCCTTTTACTTAAAAGTCACACCCTGAGCTGTAAATCTCGCCGATTGCTATGAATCCAAACATATTATTTGCCTTCATGACTGCCTGTGAGTACCGAACTGACACTTTTAACAACCTATTCATTAAAACCCCCAGATCTCTCTCTTGCTCTGTCACCTCAAACATGTTATCATTTAATATGTAATCCACTTACTTAATCTTATGGTTTTACATTTATCCATGTTGAACTCCATTTCCCATCTCTCTGCTCATTCACCAAGCCGGTCCTGATCTCTTTGGATTACCGCACACTTGCTAGCATCCTTTATCACTAAATCCAATTTGACGTTTTTTGCAAATTGGACACATTGTGCTAGAATTTCCACTGCATTGCCGCCTGGTTTCTCAGCAGTATTGGTCGTTTTAGGTGAGAACCAGGTCGCGCAAATTTCCACAGCTGAGTTCCGCCGGTGGTTTCGAACCGTCAGTGTGCACCGTCCATCGACTGCCATCGCCCGATTTTTGGCTCAGCGGTGACCCGTAGGTAAGTATAAAAAAAACGCCCATGAGAAGCAGCAGAGCTGGGCGGTGCTGGGCGGTAGGTGAAGAGCCCTGCAAAAAAAGGTAAGTAAATGGGTTTTTTACAAATTATTTTAAAATTCTCTTGCAGTGATTTAAGTGAAAAGGGTCCTTTTTTATTTTACGTTTTTTGAAAAAATATTTTTTGTATTTTTTTCCTCCTTGGTCCGACCGCAGCCTCGGTGTAAATTTTAGTAATTATCACCCATTTCTTTTTTTAAAAACCGCCCAATTGGCCCAAGATTCCATTTTCCGCCAAGAATCGGGGTGTAAGGTCTATTTTTTTTCGCTGAGCGGATTTAAAAAGATTTTTTCATGGAATTTTTCACCAGCGCTAATTTGAGAATCTTAGCGGTATTTTGGGTGGCAATCTGGCAATGGGGGATTTTTTGGAAATTCTAGCCAAGACAATATTATATCCCACGATTCATTAAGAAAAAATTATTAGCAACAGCAGCCCTAAAACTGCCCCCTGTGAAACTCCATTGGTAACTATTTTCCATTTCTACTTCTGCATCCACCATCACACTTTTCTGTCTCACATACAGTCATGCACCAATTCAGTCTGGTAATTTGCTGTCTGTCCTATATACATGCATTCTGTGAATCAGTCTGTTGTGTGGGACAGTATCAAATGCCTTCTTGAAACTCAGATAGGTAACTTCCACTGCCTCATCTGTGTGCACTATATCTACAACAAAACAAATCCAGTAAATCGGTTCAACACGGCATGCTGTTGATGTTTTTCTCTATTCAGCCTCTATACTTCCAGGTGCCCCTTAGGCTATCCATCATCAAAGTTCCAAAGACATTTCTCACAATTGAGGTTGGGCTCACATAGGTCTGTAATTTGAGGGTTCATACTTTTACCCCTTTTTAAAAAAAAAGATTTAGGCCATATCTGCTTTCCAATTCTTTGGGATGTTAACCAATTCCAAAGTATTATAAAGGATAGCATCAAGGGGACCTACAAGCTGCTCAGCCAACTTCCTCAACAAATGATTTAGCAATTTTGCTATATCTTTATCCTCAGTTACCAGTTTCCTACTGTTGCTGATAAACTGTCCAATGTTCCTCTGCACCCTTCTCTTACTCCTGATATTCTTAAAGAACATTTTGTTATTGTCCTTTCTATTTTCTGTTATTGTCCACTTATGCTCCCTCATCATGCCTGTTATCAGTTTCTTGATGCTCCTCTGCTTGATTCTGTGTTTTACCGTAATCTCTCCCTTTGTTGTACATTTCTATGCCTCCTTTCTTTCTTCCCGAATATCTTAAATTATTTCCTTTATTATCCATACCAGTTTTACTTTCCTGTTGTGCCCTCAACTAGCTTTTGGCAGAAATTGCCTCTGAAATACCATTCTCACAAAGTCCACCCTTTTAACATAGGGGCCGATTTTCCCCGATAACTAAGGCACTAAATAGCCTCTGACATGGCCAAGGTGGGGACTTCAGCTGAAACGTCGGTTTAGCCCACATTTAGCACAGGATGCCACCCCCCCCCCTCCGATTCTCCTCCGGCCCCGATCCTCTAGCTCCTGAATACCCCTCCCGATCCTCCTCCAACCCCCAACCACACCCATGCTCCCTCCCTCCGCAGACCTACCCACCTGGGTGCGAAACAGAACTTTGAAATGTTAACCGGGCTCGTCCGTTCCCAAGGGTTACCCGACCACTTTCTAGCCTCCCTACTCCCTACCCACCTCCAGATTTAAATTCCGGCCATTGTTTCAAACTTAAAATTGATTTCTTGCAGGATTGTTCATGACTTTGTTGCTTTCATCTGGTGAATAAAAATTATGAGCTGTAAACTCTTCTATTAACCAAATGAAACTTTTAAATCCACAAAAATATCTGCGAAAGATCAACATTGTCAACCTCACATAAATTGAATCATTTTTTCTTGACGTTACAAGCTCTAAGTTGCATCACTTTTAGACCAATAGAAAATGAGCTGATGGAGGTATTTACTCAAGAATTTCATGGTTCCACTCATTTGTATATCCATTGAAGTACATTGACGTATCGATTGGTGTAAAACCATTCTAAAATGGGAATGTTGGAGTGCATGGAAATTTGAGTGCAGTCTTTAAAAAGCCAGTCGTGTTTGAAGATTGCAGAATCAATCTGGGGGAGCAACAGGTAAGTATGGAACAGTGTTTGGCTCAGTGAGTTGACTGTCAGCTAGTTTATTTACACTGGATACCTGGAGTTTTTTTGTGCCATTTTACAACAATTTTTTGAAAGCAGGCAAATAAGCTAGCATGGCATGACACATGGCATGGCATAGCATGGCAAGGTACTAGTTTCACTGATTCTGACTTGTAAACACTATTGAAATGGAACGCAGGAGAATCAGACTGCTGAGTGTCCATGACAGGAAATCTATCAAAAGAATCACTCCTGCATTGTGAGTGCAAATTCAATTACCCTCAGGACTGCAGATCAATGCCACAAAAATTTCAATGACCTGACCAGAGAAGGCAATGTAACACACTGGCCACTCTTACTTTTCTTCCTTGGGCATCCTGGGCATCAGCACAGTCTTCACTCTCTAAAAGTAACAGCTGTACAACTAACACTTCACAATGCACTCTGGTTAAGATCTTGCAGTGTGGCAATATATCTCTCCCCACAGCCATTGTATACATGCATTTCATACTTCAATTCTCCTATGTCACTTGGCACACACTCAATTGCTAGTCTTCACTTATTTTACTCAATCTAGTTGCAGTAGAAAATGGCACACAATGCCCATAAGCTGGAGGGGGCATCCCCAACCAGAAACTCATAACCTATGCGGAGCAGGCCATGCTGCTGATAGGAAGGCAATCTCCTCTTGCCGGTGCCAGATTAATCTCAAGGGGGTACTGCTCACCCATTCTTAGCTGTATCCTTCACTCCTGCAGAGGTCCATATTCAAAGAAGCTGGGCTGCTGTCGGCCATTGCTATGTCTCCCCCTCCCCCCAATTATCACCAATAGCTCCTACCCACCAGTAATAAATAGATTATAAAAATACTAGAAAACAACTTTTGGGTGTTTTGAGTCCAGCTATAGTTGGGAAGAAATCCAAAGCTTCATGTATACCGTAATCAAAAATGACAGGTTTGTTTTAGTACAAATATATTAAAAATTGATCTGGGGATATGCTCTAGATAATGCATTTATTGAAAAAACTTTCAATAGAGGACTCCAAGGAATAGTCAGGCCCAGTTTTCTCTAAATAAATAATATAGGGTTCTGCATGATGGAGGAAAATTGTGCCTTGATTTTGTAAAGAGCATGGCATTATTTAACCGGTTGCTAACGGTTGCTGTCCAGTACTCTTGCTGTATAAAGCTTATATTACAGTTTCTAGATGCAGAATACTCTCAAAGTTATGGTAGTCTAGTCTGTACCCAATAAATTGTAATCCTTAAGAACAATTGAAGTATATTATGAGATAATCCATTGCTGTAAACATGTTTTGGACACAAATTGGTGCTTTGGAAGTTTATATCTTGACTTAATTACATTTCAAATTGACCTCATCAGTTCAGTGTTGGCATAGTTAGCTGGACTGCTACAGTAGATGTAGAGGCTTCAGGTTGAGGATTTGTGGGATAAGATTTATATTCCCCAGTAAGGTTAATTGACAATACTCATGCAACAAATTTGTGAAATTTGGTCATCGCTATAAATGAAATTTAAATTATATGCTGTGGCTTTTTCTTGTGTACTCTTTTTTTTTGTACATTAAATGAAGTCCAGTGACAATGATCACAAGCAGACTGCAGCAAGGTGATGACATTTAGTTGGTAGAATGGAGTGGTATTTAACCTGCTATGACCCATTAAGACTGCCGCTCATGTATTTCCTCTGGGGAAGTTTTCTAACATTGTGAAACAAGCTAGAGGCTAATTGTTGAAGTAAGTTTCTGGAGATTGGCTGACTGCTTCTAAATCCACAGCTCATGATCTTGAGAGGACCTTCCCGTGCCCACTGTTTTATCTGTGGATGGGCTCCCTAGTCAGGCCTAGACTTCCTCTTTCCCCCTTATTCTCTTTCAGTGTGCTGCCAAGGCTCCCACTTGTGCTCTTCTTTACCTCGCTTCCCTTGACCTCCAAAACCACCATTCTAACTATTTTTGCCCAGGACGTACTCAGTAGTGGGAAGCTCACCATTTGCAGCCACGACTCTGCTGTGCTCCCTCCTGCCAGTCAACGTGCTCACAGTACCTTTGGAGTACGCTTCCGACCTGATTTTTAAAAAATGAATTAAAAATCTGCACCTACCTTAAGGTTTCCGGGCTTCGGAGACTTCGGGTCCTGGGCCTGCAGTCATATGCCTGTGTAAAGGCCCATGGATCCCAAGGACAGAGGCGTCCCTGGGATCATGTGGGCCAGGTCCTCCAATCAGAAAGGAGGATTCCTAACATGCTTATGGGGATTCCATTTACAAATGGGATCCCCATAGCCATATGAGGAATCACCAAATAATTAAATAATTTATACAGCTGGAATTAAAATAATATTTTTCAAATTTAATTATAAAAGTTCCTTCAATAAAGCATATACAATAAAACATTTATTTTTTGAAAAATAATTTTAAACATAAACTAATTTTAAATGTTTGTGCATAATCTTTTATATTTAAGTTGTTCATTTCAGATTTATATTAACCCTTGCACTGTTAAAAGCAAGCCCTATACCTGCTTTTACCAGGTGTAGGGATTTTGTAGGCATTTGCTGGGAAGTCGCAATTCTGCACCAGCGAAAGTGATTTTTGATTTGGTGTGGATGATCTGTCAAGGCGAACCTTGACAGATCGCAAGTTCTGGGTTTTCACGCATGCACAGCGCAAAATCCGGGCCGTTATAACACACTCTCTGCTTTGTCTTCCTGGCTCATATGTAGGCAGCATCACAAAGTAGCATTTGTGCTTATTCCATGTTATAGATTTCCTCAAAGTGAATGCCATGCATGCAGCCATTCAGATTACTACTTTCCAAATCCACAGTCTTCATTATTGAAGGGAGTTCCACACCATTGATGTGAAGCTGGTCAGTGACCATAAGCACAACATTACAAACATGCATTGACACTACCCTAGTAAGAATCATAATTACTTCATTATATGGCACAACTATGCCATACCAAGAGATATTAACATGGACCAGACATAACCACTGACAAAGGAAGATTTTAATACCAGACAGAAAACTAGCCTTCTGAACCCTAGTTGCAGACGAGAGGAGGTCCTAATCCCTGGGCTCAGCAGCTCAAGGTCTCGAGCTGGCCTTCCAGGGAGCAAAATTCTGCTCCTGCACTGCCAACTCCATTTGCCTCTCCTCACTTGGCTCAGTGATTCACCTCGTACTTCCAACCTGCTACTCACTGTTGGAGCCCTCTAGACTGGATGTATCTGTGCGAGGGCTTGCTAAAGTTGGTGTGAGAAATGAATGATGATATGAGCTTCTGGGACAGAATGCACATTGGGTTCTCCTTCATATGACAACGTATAGGCTGCAGTGGGTACCTGAAGGTGAGTGAATGAAGGTGTAGAGGGAGGAGAATAGTAAGAACAGGATGGTCCTAACCCTGAGCTTGCAAGAGGTCTCCAATTTAATCTTTCCAACTCATGTTGTGGCCTCTAGTCCCAGATATTGGAGGGCTTTCTCTTCATTGGGGTCCAACTGGTCTGCATTTGTTCCTGACCATTTATTTGCAGCCTTTTCTTGTAAGCATATGTTGGAATTAGGAAGAGTAGTCCCAGTGTAAGGTGAACTTCCTTGCATTTCCAACACACATATCAAACTGGAATAATGTTAGCAACTTTTTCTCCAAGGAAAGTTGGGTGCAGGCAGTTTCCTCCCGATTTTCACATTTAACTACCTTTCCCCAAGTTTCCTTGTGCTTCTGCATCTCTCCCTCAATCCGTCCACCAAGTCACCAGTGGCTTCATTTGAAGAAGTCAAAGTGAGAACTAATGTTCGAGCACGTCTCCTGGAGTTGGACCGTTGCTGCACTCGAGGTAAATTAGACACAGTTCATTGAGACGTAGCAGCTGTCTGGATCAGCTGTTCAAAGCAAACGTGGTTTCTCATTATTGCCCAGGAAAATAAAATTAAATTAGCAATAGAATTGAAAACAAAGGAAAATACACAAACAAAACCTAGCATTATGGAATGATGCAACATGGATATGAGCAATTTAATGGTTCCTGAAACAGAAGGGGGAGCCGATCTTCAAATTTAGATTTTTGTAGGTAGGAAAATATTTTAAAAGCTATTAAATTGCTCATATCCATGTTGCATCATTCCATAATGCTAGTTTTTTTGTGTGTTTTCCTTTGTTTTCAATTCTATTGCTAATTAAATTTTATTTTACTGGGCAATAATGAGAAACCACTCGTGTGATAAAATTAATAAAGCAGCCATCTGTGTGCATGAAGAAGTTTAAATTTAGCTGTCAACTATTGGCAGTGCAAATGCTAATTAGGTTGCTGTCTTGTGATAGCAGAAGAAAGTATATTCTAAACATTCTATGCCAAAGAACTTTCAACTGGAAAAAACAGGTTTGTGAACAGTTTATATTTTATGCCATGGAATCAAAATATGAAAATAGTGAACATGACATAGGCCCAGATTTTGCGGTCAGCGATGAAGTAACGGTGCTTGTCATTCATTATACTGATGGCTGCCACAGAGTTTTTGCTGGCTTTTGAGTGTAGATTTACTGTTATTGAAGCCGGAATCTAACCAGCCCTGCGAGTGTGAGTTTTGAGGTGGGCCCGCTGTCAAAATGGCTGTGATTGATAGTGGGGCGGTAGTCAACTCTGAACCCGCTTTCTTGTGAATTTCCCAAGTGCCGGCTCCGCCTGTGGATTGCAGATCCAGCACAAAGCGGCGTGTCAGGCAATTGAGATAATTGAGAAGCTGCTTAAAATGTTTTAAGTGGCATTTTTCCAGTTCCTAACCATTTTACCAAGTTTTTTACGAGGTTCCTGTCCCTTGGGAAACACGTCAGGTAAGTGTGTTGGGTTCTCAACAACTCTGGATTGGTTTGACAAGTTGTCAGCTGCAGAAATGGTACAAAAGCTGTTTAATTTCCAATCTTAGAAGCTGGAGTCTTCAGGATTTGAAATACACTTTTCAGCTTTATGGAGGTTTGAAGTGTTTGCAGTGTCACCTCCTTGTAGCAACCTAACTCACCATAGACAGATTGCTCTGTCATCTCAACTTCAGCTGCCATTTATTCCATTAGCACTGGTGCTCTTGAAAAAAATCTCACCTTGGTCCTTAGAATCCCACCATGATCAACACCAGCATCACCAGGCACACCAGTAGCACTAACAATAATACCAACCTTCTCCGCAATCACTTGATGCTACACAGGGCATCAGCGCCCAACCACATGGCTGCCCGGGACATCAGGGATGGCCTCACCATGGCCAGATTGACTTTACTTGATGCTGAACACCCTGGCAGCACATGATGTGCCAGGTTGCCACTACCCCACACCAAGACCATAAAGCATCCCTACAATGCCCAAGCCATTCCTTTCACACTCATCACCATTGCGAGGGGTACCATTATGTCTCACCATTCACTGCAACTCACTAAGCCACTTCCGAAGGTGCTCACAGATCTGTCCAAAAGGGCAAAGTGTTGAAAATAAAGGTTTCACTGTTTGACAACACATTAGCAGAAACTTTACATCAGCATTGGCGATAACATCCAAGTGCCTACCCTTGTGTGGTGTTAGTTGGTATGATTGGACAAGGATGAGGGTGAGTGTAAGGGATGGTTAGTGAGATGGGGATGTGATAATGTAGATAGAGAGAGATTGGTGAAGGTGCAAGGTAAGTTGGCCTGAGTAAGGATGTGCAGGAGTAGGGTGGGGAAGGCAGAGTGATGGGGATGTGATGAGTGGCACAGCAGGATGAGGTTGAGTGTGGCTTTCTTTCGTGATCTACTGAGATCATTGAAAGGTTTGTGCCACTGCAGCCAGATCCTCCTGACCACATCCCTGCTTGTGTCGTCCTGTACAATGTGCAACCAGGATGCGTTGGTGTCCTGGGGAGGTGTCTTCCACCCATTGGAAGAGAAGAGAACCTCCCTGCGTGCTGTGACTCCCTCCCTAAGCATATGGAGGGAGTCATGGGAGAGCCTGGGTGAAGCCATGCACCTTTGTACTGTGCTTGTCAGTGTTTGCAGCACCTCAATGCTGCAGGGGGCCAGAGAGATTCTTCGGCAGTCGCAGCCTGAGGAGGAGCAGAGTAACTCAGACAGCAACTTCTGGATTTCTGCGTTTAACTGTGCATGTAAATACTCTGGATGTTGCCATCTGATATACGCCATATTAAAGGTGAATACTTTTAGCCTCACCGTTATTGTTGATGCAAAATCTGGGCCATGGTATATGGTACAAAAATATTAATGGTGAGGATAGGTGAAGAAAGGAACGGATGGAACCAGTCTTCTTGAACAGAAGCAAATGTCTTTGTTGATGCACTGTTGAAGTGGAGCATCAAATTTAGCTGCCAAAGCAATATTCTTTACCAGTTGAAGAAAACTGGGTGAAGGGAACTTGTAAACCAATGTTGGAAATTTAATATGTGATCTCAACATTCAGCGCACTTCAAATCCCAACATGTAAAATACCAAGATGTTAGCAGTATTTATCATACAGTACATGCAGTTATTAACCAACTTTATCTGGGAAGCTGCAGGAAGTGGAGCATTGTGTGGCAGTGGAATGTAAAATATCAGTTGAATGAGCCTCAACTTGCCAATTGTTATGTATCTTATATTGTTATATATAACTATATCCTAACATGCTATACATGACTAAGAAGATATGACCTGTAACCACCAGCACACCTTACCACCAGGGGTGCACTTGCAAGAGACAGGTATATAAGGACAAGCCTCATGCAAGTGCAGCATTCCAGAGCTGTGAAATAAAGGTGCAGGTCCAGAGTGACCTTGACTTTACCACATGCCTCGTGTGATTCTGTACTGAGGGGACAGGACTTTACAGTGGCGACGAGTTACGGGATTACAGAATCCACAGAATGGCGAACAACGGATTAGATGAAAAGTACAATGCGGGAGACAATTGGGAGGACTTTATAGAAAGGCTCCAGCAAAGCTTTGTAACCAAAGACTGGTTAAGCGACGATAAGGCAGACAAGAGAAGAGCCCATCTCTTGACCAGCTATGGCTCGAAAACATACACTTTAATGAAGGATCTGTTGGCACCCGAGAAACCAGCAAGCAAGTCGTTTGAAGAATTGAGCACACTGGTAAGAGACCACCTGAAGCCAGTGAGCAGCCTACACATGGCCAGACACAGGTTCTACAACTACAGATGCTGCGTGGGCCAGAGCATACCCAACTTCGTGGCGGAACTTCGGAGGTTGGCGAGTTTATGTGAGTTCTCCGATGAACTGAGGAGAGAAATGCTGAGAGACTTTTTCATTGAAGGAATAGGCCACACAGGCATATTCTGAAAGCTCATAGAGACCAAGAACCTGACTTTAGAGGCAGCAGCACTGGTTGCACAGACATTCTTGGCAGGGGAAGAAGAAACGAGGTTGATTTACAATGCAGGTACGACAACTACCGAAATATCGGAACAAGAAGTTCACAGCACTAAACAAGCTGCTACCCCCACACACAGACAAAACCGGGAGAACAGGCTTTCGACAGCAGGCAGAAGCCATCAAGGGCCACAGGAACGGCCGTTCACATCTCATCAACCCACAAAGCGAGCAATCAACTACAAACTGAGAGAAGCTCAAGAGAGATCAGCCAGACATAGCTCATTCTTTTGGAACTCTTTGAACAATGGAACAGGTCTGTACTGGAGGTGTGGGGGTGGGCACTCATCAAGGGGATGTCGATTTCAGTAGGCTGTTTGCAGAAATTGTGAATACACAGGGCATTGGCCCGCATGTGCAAAAAAACGGCAGCTCGGCTGGTATACGAATCGGATGGGTCGGAAAGCGGACCAGAAGATGGTGGGGACAGTACCCAGGACACCGATGTACAGCGAATCAACACGATCAATGGCCGCTGCTCCTACAATACGACGCCTCCTATAATGATGAGGGTCCTACTCAACAGGATATCTGTCAACATGGAGCTGGATACGGGAGCGAGTCAACCTCTCATGGGCGCTCAACAATTTGAACAACTGTGGCCGCATAAAAGAGACAGACCAAAACTCACAAGGATCAACACCAAAATAAGGACCTATACCAAAGAAATCGTACCAGTCCTCGGCAGCGCCATGCTCTCTGTCACACACAAAGGGACAGTGAACTGACTTCCCCTGTGGATTGTCCCCGGAGACCCTCCAGCACTGCTAGGGAGAAGCTGGCTGGCAAAACTAAACTGGAAATGGGATGATGTCCATGCCATGTCATTAGAGGAATGGACCTCCTGCCCAACAGTTATAAAGCGATTTGAACATCTCTTTCAGCCAGGTGTGGGCACTTTCAAAGGGGCCAAAGTCAAAATCTACATCACACAGGATGCTAGACCGGTCCATCACAAGGCCAGAGCTGTACCCTATGTGATGAGGGAAAAGATTGAACATGAACTAGACAGGCTTCTGCGGGAAGGCATTATATCACCTGTGGAATTTAGCGACTGCGCAAGTCCCATCGTCCCAGTCATGAAGCCTGATGGATCCGTACGAATCTGTGGGGACTACAAATCTATCATAAACAGAGTCTCCCTACAGGACCAGTACCCACTGCCCAGAGCGGAGGATTTATTTGCCACATTGGCTGAAGGTAAACTTTTCTCAAAATTAGACCTCACATCTGCGTATATGACGCAAGAATTGACCGAGGAATCCAAGCTACTCACTACCATCAACACACATCGAGGCTTTTTCATCTACAATCGATGCCCATTTGGCATCAGGTCGGCAGCTGCCATATTCCAGCGCAACATGGAGAGTCTGCTCAAGTCCATCCTGGGGACGGTTGTATTTCAAGACGACATACTTATCACGGGCAGGGACACCGACTCCCATCTCTGTAATTTGGAGGAAGTACTAAAGCGGTTGGATCGGGTAGGCCTACGAGTCAAGAAATCCAAGTGCCTGTTTCTCGCACCCGAGGTTGAATTTTTGGGCAGAAGGATTGCCGCTGATGGAATCCGCCCAACAGAGTCCAAAACAGAAGCAATTCGCCTGGCACCCAGGCCCCGGAATGTATCAGAACTGTGCGCCTTTCTCGGGCTACTCAATTACTTTGGGAACTTTGTGCAGAACTTAAGCACGCTGCTGGAGCCTCTCCACGTGCTACTCAGGAAGGGGTGCGATTGGTTTTGGGGGGACGCCCAGGAACGCGCCTTCAATAAGGCACGCAACCTTCTGTGTTCCAACAGTGTTTTGACTTTCTTTGATCCAGGTAAAAAGCTAGTTCTCACATGTGATGCGTCAGCGTATGGGGTCGGGTGCGTTTTGCAACATGTCAATAGTGCGGGCAAATTACAACACATAGCTTATGCCTCCAGGTCACTTTCGCGTGCGGACGCTGGTATGGAATGGTAGAGAAGGAGGCGCTCGCGTGCGTGTACGCTGTCACAAAGATGCACCAATACCTTTTCGGGGCCAAGTTCGCGTTAGAAACCGACCACAGCCCCTCACGTCCCTCCTATCTGAGAGCAAGGCAATAAACACCAACGCCTCGGCGCGAATTCAACGGTGGGCACTCATGCTGGCGTCCTACAACTATATCATAAGGCACAGACCAGGCACAGACAACTGTGCCGACGCGCTCAGCAGGCTACCCCTGGCGACCACGGAAGGGTCTGACGAACAGGACTGTGAGATAGTCATGGCAATCAATGCCCTTAAGTCCACAGGTTCACCCATGACGGCTCGCCAAATCAGAGACTGGACGGCCAGCGACCCCACGTTATCCTTCGTAAAAAGATGTGTCCTAACCGGTGACTGGGCAGAGGCTCGCGATGCCTGCCCCGAGGAAATCAAACCCTTTCACAGGCGCATGCATGAGCTATCACTACAAGCGGACTGCCTGATGTGGGCAGCCGAGTAGTCATGCCTCTGTCATGCATTTGGCCGGGAGCTCCACCGCGAGCACCCGGGGATCGTTCTCATGAAGGCCATAGCCAGATCCCACGTCTGGTAGACTGGTATTGACGCGGACTTGGAGCTCTGCGTCTGACGGTGCACCATTTGTGCCCAACTCAGCAATGCCTCCAGGGAGGCTCCCCTGGGCCCCTGGCCCTGGCCGACCAAACTGTGGTCGCGGATGCACGTAGACTATGTGGGCCCATTCATGGGCAAAATGTTCCTTGTAGTTGTAGATGCATTTTCAAAGTGGATCGAATGCACCATTTTAAACTCTAGCACAACCTCCACCACTGTGGAGAGCCTCGCAACCATGTTTGCAACGCACGGAATCCTGACATATTAGTCAGTGACAATGGTCCGTGTTTCACCAGCGCAGAATTCCAAGACTTTATAATTGACCACGGCATAAATCACGTCAAGACGGCACCGTTCAAGCCGGCCTCCAACGGCCAGGCGGAGAGAGCAGTGCAAATCATTAAACAAGGCATGCTTAAAATCCAAGGTCACACGCTGCAGGGTCGCCTGTCGCGACTGCTGCTGGCATACAGATCTCGTCCACACTCATTGACTGGGGTTCCCCCCGCGCAACTGTTAATGAAAAGGACTTTAAAAACAAGGCTCTCATTAATCCTCCCAGACATGCACGAAATCGTTGAGGCAAAGCGCCGTAAGCTGACTGAGTACCATGACAGAAATTCGAGGGGGAGATGGAATGAGATAGGGGACAAAGTGTTTGTACTAAACTATAGCAGGGATCCGAAATGGCTTGCAGGGACAGTAACGGGCAAGGAAGGAAACAGGCTACTGGTAGTACAAATGGACAATGGCCAAACCTGCCAGAGGGACGGAGACCAAGTCAAAAGCAGATTTACCAATAACACTGTGGAACCAGAGGCAGACTACAATGTGGAACTCGCACCACGCCTGGTGGACAGACAGAGAGAACAACCTGAGGAAAGGGCAATCCCAACAGACAGCCCAGGCAAGTCAACAACAATCACACCAATCGAAACAGACAGCCCAAGCGAGATACCAGCAACCACACCCAAAGAAAAACAGACACCAAGGCAAACAACTGCACCACAACTCAGACGCTCCACGCGAGAGCATAGACCACCTGAGAGACTGAACCTATAAAGACAATAAGACCTTGGGGGAGGGTGATGTCATGTATCTTACATTATTATATATAACTGTATCCTAACATGCAATACATGACTGTAATAAGATATGACCTGTAAACACCAGCATACCTTACCACCAGGGGTGCACTTGCAAGAGACAGGTATATAAGGACAGGTCTCAGGCAAGTGCAGCATTCCAGAGCTGTGAAATAAAGGTGCAGGTCCAGAGTGACCTTGACTTCACTACATGCCTCGTGTGAATCTGTACTGAGGGGACAGGACTTTACACCAATAATAGCGGGTCTTATAACCATTTAAGAGATTACCCTATCACTGTTGTCATAATGCAGTTTCATGATGGTAATTTTCCTGGAATTTCAGAATGTGGTACAGATTTTGGAATGCAGTAACAAACAACAATTGTTTCCCACTCTGGCACTTGTGTTGATCTCGATTTTTAAAACTTTTGTGATCGGATTCATTTCTTGAAAATGTTGGAATAATTCTGAGCTGTTTACAATATGCTGTAAAATATAGAGCAAGATTAAAGTTGAATGATTCATTGCTACCAGCCTGCCTTCTCTTTTATTTTTGCACTGATGCTTCTATCTCTGATGTATTGGCCATAAAATATTGTACAGGTAACAGCTTCCAAATGTGCTGCAAATACAGAAAATCCTGTGAGTGCCATCCTGAAGGGTATGAGTGACAGGTTTTTCATTGCTTTTTCAGAGCACAATAATTGCTTGCAGCCATTAAATAACACGGGCCAATCTAATTTTCTGTTCTTTCCTTGACGGTACAGAGAAGTATTAAAAAAAAAACTCATCCCAGAACACAGATTGACAGAAATGGTTGTATGATCTGGGTGTAAATTCTTATACATGGGCCATCTGTCACTAGGGGGTATATTTTCCTCTCTTCACTATTTTTTACAGCAAAAAATAGCTGAGAGTATGAAGCACCGTCTGGTTTATAATCAAATCAATTTTTCTGCTAAATTAAAGAAAGAAGGACAATATATCCCTCGGTCATTTATGCTATTTCGGTTGAAATAATGCAGTTTTATCGTTGCGGTAGTTTTGATGTGGATCTGAAATTATTAATTGTGCCATAATAGAGTTAGAGGTACTGGGTGCCACCGACATAACAGCCAAGCAGTTGGTAACCATTTGAGGACCCTTTGGTACCATTCCAGGCAAAATTTTGCATTTAACATATTCTGGCAAATATTCACTCACACTTCCTCAAATATTTGAGTTTTTTCGACAATTTATTTTGAAAAATTTAAGTCTTGTTTCTGTAGCCTCTTATTTAGTAGGATAGGTAATGGCTCCAAATTGATTTTTTTCTTTTCTTCATTGCTGGTATTAAGCAAAAACTTTGCAATAGTCAACTATGTTATATGGTAGGTGTAATGTCTGTAAGCTTGTAATGTTTGTAGCTCCACACTATGGATGTGGACGTATTGTATAATGCAAGTGCAGGGTTAATAATAAACAGAACCAGGCAGATTTCCGGAGGCTTCCGAGAGAGCTGCCTGCCATGTTAAGAGCTGTGTGTGCTGTGCTCTGTGAATATATACCATTTGGCGATTGAGATGAGATTTTTTTTCGGATGATTTAAAGCTTAAATTTTGTTGGGGAAGGATTCAGCCAGCCGACAGAGAGACTTTGGAAGTTTCTGTCTTTGGGGAAAAAAGCTACAAAATCCGAGGTAAAATACAGCACACGGTGTGAACAGCTAGAGATTAAAATGGCAGGTGTAATCGGACATTTGGGGGAATATAGATATGACCGGGAATGTTTTAAGGCATATGTGGATCGGCTAGAAATGTATTCACTGCAAATTACATAATCGAAGTTCCAGAAAATGCAGTCCAGAAGCAGGTTGTGTTGGAACATAAGAAAGCGATCTTCTTATCGGAGGCGGGTCCGGCATTATATGAAACCCTTGTAAATCTGCTTGTGCCTGACGAGCCAAAGGACACAACGCTTAAAGAGATTTTAATGAAGCTGGAGCAGCACTATAACCCGAAACAGTTAGAGATTGCTGAAAGCTATCATTTTGGGATTCGGAATCAAAAGTCTAATGAAAGTATCAGTGAATACATCGTAGCATTAAAAAAGCTATTGATGCACTGTAATTTTGGAAACTTTCAAAACTGAGCATTACGGGTCATTTTGTTTGTGGAGTGAAAAATGCTGTGATCAGTAGGAAGTTATTGACGACAGATGACTTGACTTTTGAGATTGCTTGTCAGACAGCGAGGTCGATAGACATGGCCGAACAATATTCCTGAGAATTAAATAATAATTACAGTCGTCAGTCAACCGAGGTAAATCACCTGCAGGTTCAAAGTAAAAGATGGTGGGGGCCCAAAGTCTCAGAAAATGGAAATTCTACCAGAGCATCGAAGTTGTGCTATAGGTGCCTGGGACAACACATTGCTCAAAGTTGTCCATACGTGAAGGCAGAGTGTTTCTTCTGCAGAAAAATTGGGCATCTTGCGAAGGCATGCAGACTGAAGGGTGAACCAGTTTTTAAAGCTATGAGTCCAGCGTTCAAAGCTATAAGTAGAAATCCCAAGAGACAACATAGCATTGAAGAACAACAACAAGACGAGGAGATGTTAGAGTTACACGTCATCAGGAGCATGAGGTTAACGGACAGCGATTCGGAAAGCATCAAAATCCAGAGAGATGTTGCGAGATTCAAGATACCAATGGAAATTGACATGGGTGCATCCGTGAGTGTAGTACTGGAGTCACTGTACCTCGACAAATTGCATGATTTCCAATTGGAGAAATCCAAGATAGAGCTGCGAGGCTACTCGGGAGAGAAAATTCCTGTGAAAGGTCGTATCACCGTACCGGTGAAATATAAAGATCAATTTTAGAACTTGCCTCTAATAGTAGTGAAAGGAGACAAGTCTGCCTTACTAGGAAGAAATTGGTTGAGCTCACTGAAGCTGGATTGGAGTAAGATTTTCTGTGTGGAAGCGAGATTTTCATCAACGGATGAGGTTATCAAGAAGTATACGAAGGTGTTCTGCGAAACGGGCAGTCCGATCCAAGGCTTCAAGGCGAGTGTCAGGGTACAAAAGGATGTTAGATCGGTTTACTACAAGCCACGTTCTGTACCATATGCACTCGAAGAGAAAGTTGAGCAAGAAATCAAAAGACTAGAGACTGAGACCATTATTTGTAAGATAGATCGATGTAATTGGGCTACACCCATTGTTGTTGTACCTAAGTCTGATGGTAAGGTAAGATTGTGTGGTGATTATAAAGTAACCGTAAACCAGGTGCTAGAGGGTAATGTCCCCAATACATTGCCGTATATAGAAGATTTGTTCACAACACTGACAGGTGGTCAGATCTTCTCAAAACTGGATCTTACGAATGCCGACTTATAGCTTGAACTAGATGAGGAGTCTAAGTCATGTTTGATTATAAATACTCATCTAGGCCTATATCAATTTAATAGGCTACCATTTGGAGTGTCTTCCGTCCCTGCCATATTCCAAGGGGTGACGAACCAGATTTTGCAAGGTATTGAAGGGATAGTATGTTATTTTGGATGACATACTAATTTCAGCACCAAATGGGCAAATTCATAATAACATTGAATGAAATCCTCAAACAGCTAGAGGAGCACAGAGTACGAGTGTCTGTTCATAAGTGTGAGTTATTTAAAAGCTCAGTGGAGTACTTAGGGTACAGAGTAGACAAAGATGGTTTACATCCAACCATGGAAAAATTGGATGTAATTAGAAATGCACCCACTCCCAAGAATGTCACTGAACTTCGTTCATTCTTGGGTCTTTTGAACTATTATGGGAAGTTCCTACCAAATTTGGCTACAGTATTACATCCAGTGAATGAACTTTTGAAAAAACAGGTCCATTGGAAGTGGTCAAAAGAATGCGATACAGCATTCAAGGATTGTAAAAGCAAATTGGTAGAGAGCACTATGTTAGTTCACAATGACATATCTAAGGAGATTAAGCTAGCATGTGATGCCTCTCTATATGGAGTTGGGGCAGTAATCTCTCATGTATTAAGTAGTGGGGAGGAGAGACCAATTGCTTTTGCTTCAAGCACTCTCAGTGTTAGTGAGAGTAATCATGTGCAAATTGAAAGGGAAGCTTTGGCATTAATTTTTGGGGTCAAAAAGTTTCACAAATACTTGTATGGTCATAAGTTTACCATCGTTACGGACCATAAGCCCCTAACAGCAATCCTCCATCCAAAGTCCCCAGTTCCAACATTAGCTGCAGCCCGAATGCAGAGATGGGCTTTGATTTTGTCAGCATATACATATGATATTGAATACAGACGATCAGCTGATCACAGTAATGCTGATGCAATGTCTAGATTGTCTTCCCCATCACAAGTTACACCCAATAGGGAAGAAGTGTTTTATTTTTCATACATTGATGAACTGCCAGTCACAGTTGAAGAGATTGGTCGAGCAACCAAACGTGACCCAGTGATGTCAAAGGTATATGAGTATATTGCAAATGGATGGCCAAACCAGGTAACAGACAAAGATACACATCCATTCTTCATTCGTAGGAATGAATTATCAGTCAATAAAGATTGTATCATGTGGGGTGCAAGAGTTGTTATACCAAGTAAATTCAGGTCCAAATTATTAGGAGACCTCCATGACCAGCACCTGGGAATGTGCTTGACCAAGAGTTTTGCACGCAGTTATTTATGGTGGCCAGTTCTTGATAAAGATATAGAGTACATCGTGAGTCAGTGTACGACATGTCAATCGGTAAGCAAGCAACCATCAACAGTACCATTACAGCCATGGAAATGGCCTCCCAAGGTTACATATTGATTTTGCTGAGTTAGAAGGACAACAATTGTTCATTGTGATTGATAGCCATTCGAAGTGGGTTGAGGTGTTTCCAATGTGGAAAATAACAACAAGTAAAACATTGGACATTTTACGAAAATGATTTACTTCATTTGGCCTCCCTGAAGAGATTGTTTCGGATAATGGACCACAATTTCGTTCAGAAGAATTAGCACAATTCACGAGCAAAAATGGTGTGAAACATACCAAGGTTCCACCATACCATCCTGCTTCGAATGGTGCAGCAGAGCGTACTGTACAAATTGTAAAACGTGCCCTCATAATGTTAGATTCAAATCCAAGGAAACGACAGTTGTCATTGGATCACAAATTGGCTAATTTTTTGATTACATATCGAAATACTCCTCATACAACTACTTGGTAGAACACCAGCAGAGTTTTTTCTCAAACGACAGCCATGAACTAGATTCTCGTTGTTAAAACCAAATTTGGCACAGTCCGTAGAAGAGACACAATTAAGACAGAAAGAGAATCATGATAGAGGTAGAGTAAAAGAGAGAAGTGTGAAATTAAACCAGAAGGTGAGAGTGAAGAACCATCACTATAAATGGTTAAAGTGGTTACCAGGAAGAGTGGTGAAGATATGTGGTCCTCGTACATATTTGGTAAAGATGTTTGATAATGGACAGGTTAGGTTTGTTCATATTGATATTTTACCTACAGACATGGAAGGAGTTGAACGTGGGAATGATTCAATTATTTCTGACTCATCAGATAGTTTTGATACACCAGTAGCAAATCCTAAATCCAATGTACTGGAAACAAATCCAGGAGAGAATCAGAATGAAAGTCTGAGTCCGGGTCGGAAAAACAAAGAGCCTGAAGTGAGAGTGAGTTCAAATGAAAATCAAAGAAATTCCATGGAGGAAAACATTCCTCAGGATGAGCCTTGAATGAGTTTAGATTCAACACCATGTTTGGAAGGTTCTGTTCGAGAGCGAAGGTATCCTCTTCGAAACAGAAAACATGTGGTGAAGTTAAATTTGTAAATATGGAAAAAAAATAAGTTTATATCCTGTGTTGTGTATAAACATGAAAGTTATGTATGATGTTTGTTATAATAACTTCTTCATTAAGGAGGGAGAAGTGTAATGTCTGTAAGCTTGTAATGTTTGTAGCGCCACACTGTGGATGTGGACGTATTGTGTACTGCAAGTGCAGAGTTAATAATAAACATAACCAGGCAGATTTCCGGAGGCTTCCGAGAGAATTGCCTGCCATGTTAGGAGCTGTGTGTGCTGTGCTCTGTGAAGATATCACAGTAGGGAACCAAATTTTATTGGCTCTTGAAAATCTGTTTATCTTCAGTGAGAATCTCACCAACAGATGATGAAACTGCCACCAGTCATCAAAGTGTATGGCGCGCAGATTACCACTTGCAAATGTGGCCCTGTTGTTATATGTGACACAATGGGGTTAATTTTATGGGGGGTCAGCAGGTAAGTTCGGTGGAGGTTCGGGTGGGAAAGTGTATTCCCCAGCGGGTTGGGATCACGCTGTCAACCCGCTGCCATGCATCTTTCCCAAATGTTGGGTCTGCCAATGCTGAGCAGCCCTGACACGCAGCTGCGGGGGAGGCAATTAAGATCATTAGTGAATTGTTTACAGCCACTTAACAATGCTTTTTTCCAAGATTTTTGAATTTGACAGTGTACCCATCGGTTTCCCACTGTGCCTAGACCTCATCTGTGAAGATGTGGGAGGTCACTAACCATTCTTTCAGCTGATGAGTTGATAGCTTCAAATGTCATGTCAAAGCTCCCAGCTGATTGAGAAATGGTCCCTTACCAACTAGCTTCTCTAAACGGCATTTCCACTTCAGATTCAAAATGCTGCAAGTCTTTACACAAGTCTCCATCCAGTCTGACCTCATTACCTCTCCCACCGTTGACTGATCGCTTCTGTCATCTCTACGTCACCTGCTACTTATTCCATCAGCATCGGTGCACTTTATGCTCTCTCACCTTGGTCCTCAGAATCCCACCACAGTCAGCCCGAACACCAGCATTGCCAGGCACACCAGCAGCCCCAACAACAATACCAACCTCCGCAATCAACTGTCTGCACAGGACAGAGGACACCAGCACACGACCACATTGCTGCCCGGGAGGCCAGTGATGGCCTCACCGTGGCCAGATTTACTTCACTTGACATTGTACACCCTGGCTACTACATGATGCACCAGGTTGGCACCACCTCACACGAACACCATAACGCATCCCTACAATGCTCAAGCCATTCCTTTCACACTCATGACCATTGCGGGGGGTAGCGTTATGTCTCACCATTCACTGCAACTCAATAAGCCACTTCCAAAGGTGCACACAGATCTGTACAAGAATGCAGTGTTGAAAATAAAGGTTTCAGTGTTTGACTTTGCATAAACATTAGATAAAACACCCAAGTGCCTACCCTTGTGTGATGTTAGTTGGTATGATTGGACAAGGATGAGGGTGAGTGTGAGGGATGGTGAGTGAGATGGGGAAGTGATAATGTAAATAGAGAGAGGGGGATGGGTGGAGGTGCAAGGTACATTGGTATGAGCAAGGATGTGCAGGAGTAGGGTAGGGAAGGCAGAGTGATGTGATGAGAGGCACAGCAGGATAAGGTTGAGTGTGGCTTTGCAGTAATGTTTCATGATCTACTAAGGTAATTGAAAGGTTTGCGCCACTGTAGCCAGGTCCTCCGGACAACATCCCTGCTTGTGCCCTACTGTGAAGTGTGCAACCAGTTTGCGTTGATCTTCTGGGGTGGTCTCTTCCACCCATTGGGTGCAGTGTTTGCCAGTGTTTTCAGCATCTAAATGCTATAGAACACTGATAGCATAAATGTCAAAATAAAATTGGTCATGTTCCCTTTAAAGAAACCGGCTGATGGTGTGTCATCAAATGAGCATTGTTATGCTGCTGGAGAGGGTGATTCATTATGGTAAAGGGCTTATTGTAGCAGAGCCTAATCGAGTTCTGATGGTGACAAATCTATCCATGTGGAGGTAGACTCCAACAGTTTTATTAACACTATATTTGCCAGTTATGTTTTAAAATATGTTTAGTTAAACCACAAATCACAGTAGTACAGCTATGACAGACCTCACTAGCATTGAAAATGAAGCATAAAATGTGGTTAAATGCTCAATGTCTGCTAAAACTCTGAAAAATGTTCTCTGATAAAGAACCCACTATAAACAGAGGAAGGGGATGCTACACTGCCTGGGCTTGAACAAGAAAAGGTGACTCATAGCAGGCCAGTTCACACCCTGATTGCACACCTTCAGGGTAAGGGATCATTAATGTTTGTTCAGCTATTTGCTGGTAGCTCCAAAGGTATTGCACCATTGCTGCTGGCTTTTGAGGATGTACTGCCAGGGCTAATTTATGTGGAGAACGAAGGTGACTATGGTACAGAAACTTCACATTATATTGTGCACCAACATACCAATAGTTGAATGTGATATCTGCACAAAGCTGTACTTGCATCATATTTAATTATACACACTGTATACTTTTGTGTGTTTTAGCTTGTTATTCCGTGCCATAGAATCAGTTTTGTCTCTTATTTCCACCATACATTGAATTCCTAATCACTGTTGTGTTCATTGTGTGGAGGTCACTCAGTGGAGACCATAATATGATGGAATTTTATATTGAGTTTGAAAGTGATTTGGTTAAATCCAAAACTAGAGTCTTAAATCTAAACAAAGCAAAAATTACGTCAGTATGAGGGGTGGGTTACTAAGGTAGATTGGGAAACGACATTAAAAGATATGACGGTAGTCAAGCAATGGCAAGCATTTAAAGAATTAATACATAATTTACAACAAATATACATTCCTTTAAGGCACAAAAACCCATCAGGAAAAGTGGTTCAACCGAGGCTAACAAGAGAAGTTAAATAGTATTAGATCAAAGGAAGAGGCTTATAATGTTACCAAAAAGAGTAATACGCCTGAGGATTGGGAGGATTTTAGAATTCAGCAAAGGAGGACCAAGAAATTGATAAAGAGAGGGAAAATAGAATATGAGAGTAAACTAGCGAGAGACATAAAACAGACTGTAATAGCTTCTTTAGGTATGTAAAAAGGAAAAGTTTAGCTAAAGTAAATGTGGGTTCCATACAGGCTGAAACAGGAAAAATTATAATGGGGAACAAGGAAATGGCAGAGAAAATAAACAAATACTTTGTGTCTGTCTTCACGGAAAAAGATACAAATAACTTGCCGAAAATAGTGGAGAACCAAGGTTCTAGCGGGAATGAGGAACAGAATGAGTATTAGTAAAAAAATGGTACTGGAGAAATGAATGGGACGGAAAGCCGATAAATCCCCTCGACCTGATGGCCTACATCCTAGGGTTTTGAAAGAGGTAGCTATAGAAGTAGTGCATGCATTGGTTGTCATCTTCCAAAATTCCATAGATTCTAGATAGCAAATGTAACCACACTATTTAAGAAAGGAGGGAGAGAGAAAACGGAGAACTACAGCCTGACATCAGTAGCAGGGAAAATGCTCGAATCTATTATTAGGGATGCGGTTACAGGGCTCTTAGCAAATCATAATATGATTGGGCAGAGTCAACACGGATTTATGAAAAGGAAATCATGTTTGACAAATCTGTTGAGAGTTTTTTGAGGTTGTAACTAACAGAATAGATAAAGGGGAACCAGCAGATGTAATGTATTTGGATTTTCAGAAGACATTCGATAAGGTGCCACACAAGAAGTTATTAAACAAAATTAGGGCTCATGGGATTGGGGAAATATACTAGTATGGATTGAGGATTGGTTGACGGACAGAAAAGAGAAAGTAGGAATAAATGGGTCATTTTCAGGTTGGCGGGCTGTAACTAATGGGCTACTGCAAGGATCGATGCTTCGGCCTCAGCTATTCACAATCTATATCAATGATTTGGATGAGGGGACCAAATGCAATATATCCAAGTTTGCTGATGACACAAAGCTAGGTGGGAATGTAAGTTGTGAGGAGGATGCAAAGAGTCTTCCAGGGACTATAGACAGGCTAAATGAATGGGCAAGAACATGGCAAATGGAATATTGGACCCAAGTTTGCCCTCATGCTTAGAATGGCACACCTCCGTGAGCTGCGCCGACTTTTTGAACAAAAACCGCGCCTAAAAGTTACCTTGCTATTCTCCCCGCAGCTGGAATGATGAAGGCCCTCGGTGTAGCGCAGCACAAGGGGTGGGGGGGGCAGAGCCAGGTCCCAGCGCTGAAAACAGTGCCGGGACCTCTGCACATGCGCGCTGGAGTGCGCGCGCATGTGTAGTAGCTCCTCGCCCCCGAATCTGTGCAGGCTGTGTGGGAGGGTCCCAAAGCACACCATCCCTAGCCCTGGCTGAATGGGCTCTCCGCCGTGACCGGCGGAAACAGTGCCTGCCGCGTTCAGCCGGGAGTACTATAAAGAACATAAAGTCTGGAATAAATGAGTTTAAGGGAAGTTTCTGGAGAGAAAATGATTGCAGGGTATGGGGAAAAGCTGGGTTTCTGGGGTTGAGATTATTTAAAAAGGGATGGGCTTGTTCCTAAACATGTGTCTGTTCTCCCTCACCCTATGGAGTTGTGTGTTTTTGCATTAATTTTTGAAGAAACAATTACAATGAGCTTTCTCACAGTGGCTCAGCCATTTGGGGGTTTACAATGACAAAGCTAAAAATATATTGTTGTGCAGACAGCTTCAAATAATTTGATAAACTATACAAAAATCACTTGAGGGTGTAAAGATCCTGTGATACTGGATGTTTTAAAGTACTTTATGCAGCTTTTATCTCCACCTATCTGTTGCGTGTAGATTTGTATTAGTTTACCTAGGATTCTGTAAAAGCAATCAATATGTTAAAGGACGAACAGTTCTGAAGCACGTCTGACTTAGCAATGTATGAAGCAGTAAGCTTGTAATCCAAGACGTATGTTCGGAGGAACTGGCTGAGATAGTCGGTTGTGATTAGGCATGTCAACAGTTAATTAGCAAATTTACTACATCAAAAAATAGTTATGGTGTGGGATGGTGTAATCGTTTTCAAAACATTATAGTGATTGAGTTATTGATTTATTTATCATTTATTATTGATGATGCCTCTTTATTTGTAAAAGTGATGTGTTTAATGCTTGTAAACTTCCCTTCCCCCCCACCCCCCCCACATCTCTCATTCCCTACGTCTGATTTTCTCAGTGTAGGCAAGGTTTTTCTAAGCGAACAAAAATCTACACTTACTCCATTCTAAGTTAGTTTGGAGTAAGTTTTCGCTGCCTAAACTTGCAAAACAGGCGTAAGTGGCTGGACACGCCCCCTTTTGAAAAAAAAACTGTTCTAAAATGAAACTATTCTAACTCACTAGAACTGGGGCAAACTAAATGTCGAGAATTGCAATTTCTAAGATGCTCCATTCTAAACTAGTTGCTCCAAAAAAATAGGAGCAACTCATGCCAAAACTTGAGCCCATAATGTGGAGAAATGTGAAGTTATCCACTTTGGTAAGAAAAATAGAAAAGCAGAGTATTTTTTAAATGGTGAGAGATTGGGAAATGTTGTTGTTCAGAGGGACTTAGGTGTCCTTGTACACGAATTACTGAAAGTTAATATGCAAATATAGCAAGAAATTAAGAGAGCAACTGGTATGTTGGCCTTTATTACAAGAGGATTTGAGTAAAAGAGTAAAGGCAATTATATAGGGCCATGGGAGACCACACCTGTTGTATTGTGTACAGTTTTGGTCTCCTTACCTAAGGAAGGATATACTTGCCATAGAGAAAATGCAACAAAGGTTCATCAGACTGCTTCCTGGGATGGGGGGCTTGTCGTATGAGGAGAGGTTGAGTAGAGCATATATGTCTAGTCTAGCATTTAGATCTCATTGAAACATACAAAATTCTTACTGGGCTTGACAGGGTAGATTCAGGGAGCATGTTTCCCCTACCTGGGGAGTCTAGAACCAAGGGTCACTGTCTCAGAATAAGGGGTCAACCGTTTAGGACTGAGATGAGG
Source organism: Pristiophorus japonicus (assembly GCF_044704955.1). Classification (NCBI taxonomy): domain Eukaryota; kingdom Metazoa; phylum Chordata; class Chondrichthyes; family Pristiophoridae; genus Pristiophorus; species Pristiophorus japonicus. The sequence continues at coordinate 74,123,120 of NC_091983.1, read as the reverse complement.
AAAAATTTCTTCACTCAGAGGGTTGTGGATCTTTGGAATTTTCTACTTCAGAGGGCTGTGGAAGCTCAGTCGTTGAGTATATTCAAGACGGAGATCGATAGGTTTTTGGATATTAAGGGAATCAAGGGATATGGGGATAGTGCAGGCAAGTGGAGTTGAGTTAGAAGATCAGCCATTATCTCAATGAATGGCAGAGCAGGCGCGAGGAGCCAAATGGCCTACTCCTGCTCCTATTTCTTATGATCTTATATTCCAAGTTCTTCCTAATAGAGTTAGAAATAATTGGAGGGACAGTTATGTTGGCTGCTCTCTTCCATCTTCTAGAAAGCAGACTTTTGGCTTCATTATGGAAGGTTTAGGAGCAGCTCCACCCTTCTGTCTACCCTCTCGGGTCTTCTGTGAAGACACAAGAAAGGAGAAAGAGCCAAAAAAGAAGTTGGGTTCCCATCCTTGGAATGAATCCTCATGTAGAACATCTGTACAAAAATTGTGTTTTTGTGCAAAAGAAAATTGTTACTCTTCTCAAGTAAGGTGGCTTTCCTTAGGAGAAATATGGACCATATTTATAATCTACATCTTCTACCCTCCCAACTGAGGAGGCTCGTATGGATATTGGAGATTTACTTAGGTGAGGAGAAGCCCACCCAAATTTACATTTATATCTAATGTAGTTTGTGTGTTTTTTGAGGTTTTCCTCTACTATTTTTGATTAACTTTAAAAAGGCCTTTCATAAATGTACATTATGGTTTATAAACTCGCAGTATATTTTCAACAAGCTGTACAACTAAAGCACTATAGCTACATTGACTTAAAATATTTCAAATTAAATTTCAAGTGTGGTGGTGCACTGAGTCCCATCTTTCAGGAGCCTTTTACTCATTTGTTCAGGTTTATATGGAACACTGGACATGATAGAGTGAGATAAATTACATTTATTACAGCAAAGCAACACATTAACAGCCAAGTCAGTCCAGGCTACTCCTCAGTAGTCTTTAGCCGCTAAGTCATAGTGATGTTGACTAAAGCTGGGAGCTGGCCTGATTTCTCAGCTGGGGAACAGTATGTGATCCAAGAAAAAAATGAATATTGATGTGATTATTTTTATATTAGGCAGATACGCTTTTTCACTTGAGTTATTTAAACGATTCTATTTCCATTAACAGTTACTTACCAACCAGTTATCTGTTTTATCCCTGCCATTTGGTCTCATTTGTTAATTCATTTAATCTTTTTTATTGGTTGGCTTATAATGGCTATTTTTAATCGGTGTGAAGCTCTTGATAACTAATATATAAATAAATGCCTCAAGAGCATATTAAAAATGATAGACGCTGTGTATTACAGTGTACTGTTTAGACGATGAATTCAGATAAAATAATTTGTTCATTTGCTGTAGCTCATCAGTAGTGGTTTGTGCTATAAAGGGTTAATACGGGTTATTTGTATCTAATAACACCATCACTGAAATAAATTCCTTATTTTAATTTAGCTAATATATTGTTTATAATATGCAACGTTGGTAGAATTATTCAAGAAAGTTGCTCATAAAGGTGCTTTATTTCTTTTGTATTTACTCAACGAGGTGAAAAATCTGATAATTTGCATTAATTACACAGTAGTGTCACATTAAAACTCCTGTAAACTTGAAATAGAGTAACACTAAAATGAATAGTTTTTGGAATAAGATGGTTTTCTATGCAATGCAGTGTTAGCAAGAAATGTAATATGGTTTGGTTGTTTTGGCTTTACCACTTATACATTGACAAGCTGTATAAACTGCAGTCTAATTTGCAAACAAAAGATTTTTTTTAATGTTAAGTATACTACTGACTATTAATATGTACCTATATTAAATTCCAGGTCTCGTTGAGCTCCTTTGAAAAGAAGAGTGTACTTTGGAGATGTCACGGCATCACAGCCGGTATGAGAGAGATTATCGCATCGGGTGGGACTGGCGAGAACGAAGCAGCGGCTGTAACAATGTAAATAATACCACCTGCAGCAGTGGCATTGCCAACAGTAACAGCATCGCTAACAGACCTGGTCTGTTGCCACTGCCAATTGTTCCCTCCCGTCTCCTAACTCCAGTCACACCTGTCTGCACGACAGCAAGCAATGAGATGATGACGAGTTTAATGGCCAGCTCTGTTCCTTCCACAACAACAGCTTCTAAGGTGAGATATGTTTGAAAATATTATCCTGCAATGTCCACTGGTTCACATTTTCATATTGCATACAGTTAGTAACAACTCGGGCCCCAATTGTTTGCGCTGATTTCTGGTTGTTTTAAGATGGCTTTTACATTCTGGCATATGTGAGTGAGATTCTAAGGAAATTTCGACGTAACTCGCCAACCGGAAGATCGGTGTAGTCTTCTGCTTAACACATCCTTTGTGCCGTTAAAGGAAATTCCAGGCCACAACTGTACAAATATTAATGTACATTGCTTAATATTTTTATGTCAAGTTCCATTATCAACCATTTTAATGAAGACATTAACCCTATTTATTTTAAATGGGTTGAAGCTACGGCTAACAGAAGCCTTTGTTAAAATGGAATGTCATAGGAATGCATTAAGTGTTCGTATGCAGAGTCATTTCACTGCCTCCAAATAAAGCAAAGTTGGTTTCTCCAGCGTCTTTGTCCTAAAGTCAGGAATCTATGAAAAATCAGAACCAAACTATCATTGGTTAAAAATTGGTATTTGATGACAATGGCACTTAAAGTTAAAATACAATGGTTCCGAAATTCCAGTAATTTTGTACGGCATCTGGGAGGAGGAGGGGAACTGGTCAGAATTTCAGACATAAAGAGGATACACCAGTGTTACACCCATTTAAGTTCCAACCTAAATTCTGTATCTATTTAATTGAAGATGATCATGCACAGGTGTCGCTTCAGATCAAAGGGTGATGCCTTTAGATTTGAAAATGCACTTTTAGGGTTAATATAGGTCTAGTGTCTGAAATGTACAAATGATACATGAATGACAGCTTGCCACCATAACACTTAAACTTTGCTGACCTTGTGGAGTCATTAAAGCTTGACAAGCACTAGGGAGTCCTGTTGAAAGAGGTTCGGGACTGCCAGTCATTACCTGTGTATCACTTCCTTTCACATGGTCCTGGTTGCTGTATTGGCAGGTCTTTCGTCATCCACTCCCACTTTTCAACCACTCCGTAATTTCATCATATTATTTAAATCATTCTCTAAGAAGTTTCAGGCTGTTTTTTTACTTGTTCCTTTTTTGGTTAATGCCTTCAAATTGCGACATGTTGGTTCTGTTTTAAGAGCAGTACAACTTTAAATCCTGCCTGCTGTACTTTTAAGTGCTTCCTCCACACCTTCCCCGCCAACACCCTCAGAATTTTGGGGTCAACAAGTATAAAAGCCTACTCCAAAGAGTAAAAAAGAAAATGGTGAATGGTTTTGCTTTCAAATTAAAGTGCATTTCATTGTGTGACATTTGACACTTGAGACGAAAAGGTGTTTCTCCAATTTTTTTCACTGCTGCACAAATATGAAATGGATTTGAAGTTTCTATGGGCCCAAAATTTCTCAGGAGTTGCTCTGTTTTTTTTTGGAGCAATTTGATTTTTCTGGAGTATCTTAAAAATCCCCATTTTGCACATTCAATTTGCGCCAGTGTAAGTGAGTTAGTTAGGATTTTTTAAGTTTAGTTTAATTTTTTTCAAAAGGGGGTGTTACCAGCCACCTACGCCCATTTTGGCCATTTAAGCCACTCTGGACAGTTAACAGTTGCTCCAAACTAACTTAGGCTAGCGTATGTGGCCACTTGTGGTCACACAGAAAACCCTTGCAGAGAGTTAAGAAAATCAGCGCAGGTAGCCAGAGGTAGCGGGGGAAGGGAAGCGGAGAGGACCTTGCACAGCACTAACCACCTTCACAACAACATTCAAGAAGCATAAAAACCATCAATAATAAATAAAAAATAAAACAAGTCCTACCTTCATAACTCGGCCCGATAAGTCAGCGGGGACGGCTGGTGTGAGAGGCCACTCGGCCAGGGATAGGCGCGGGTGGGAAGTCCAGGCGGGAGAGAAAGCACAAGGAACTGGCCACAGGCTCGCATAACACACAGCAGGTTGGACTTGCAGAACACAGAGACTGCAGGAATCAACGGACAGGGGGCTGGGCTCGGCAGAACACACAGGCTGCAGGAATGAACCAGGCTGCAACAGGCTGGGTAGAGGGTAGGTGGATGGATGAGAAGAGAGAGAGAAGTCACATGACTGAAGGGGGGAGTGGGGAGAGAACAAAAGACCTTTGGGTGTGCTCCATATACATATCTTGGGATGGGGGAGGGAGAACACTGCTGTGCTGCCGGCTTTGCAGCCATTTTTCACCTTCTTTGACCACCTTTGAAAGTTTAACTTTAACTTTAATGGATGCAGCAATATCAATGCCATGCCTTTTGCGAGCGTTCGGCATCATTGTGCTACATAGGAGACAATTGATTAGAGCTCATCACATCAGGAACATCAGAGCCCATAGGCTGCTGGGCAGAAGGCCTTACCCACATCGGCAATTTCGAGTCAGGCGTAGCTGGACCTGAGTGAGGCAGATTGTGTCAGAAGGTGGCGTTTCCACAGAGAAGTTGTCCGTGAGATCTGTGAGTTGCTGAGACCTGACTTACAGCCGAAAAGCGGCAGGTGGACTGCCTTGTCTGCTGAAGTGAAAGTTACAGCTGCACTTTCGTTCTATGCCTCGGGATCGTTTCAAGCTACAACTGGAGATGTGTGCACCATCTCTCAACATGGAATACATGTCTCCATTTGCTAGATCACGGCTGCACTGTATGCGTGGAGGAATGACTTTATCAAGTTCCCAATGACCACCCAAGCAATCTATGACAGGGCTGTGGGGTTCTCAAGGATTGCTGGCTTCCCAAAGGTACAGGGTTGCATTGATTGCACCCACAGCACATTGCGAGCACCTGTAGAGGATGCCGAGCTGTTCAGGAATAGAAAAGGCTTCCACTCCATTAATGTGCAGCTCGTGTGTGATGACATGCATCGCATCGTGTCAGTCGATGCAAGATGCCCTGGCAGCACCCATGATGCGCTCATCCTACGCGACAGTGTTATATCTGACAAGAACAGAGCTGGCTACTGGGGAACAAAGGGTACGGCCTGGCCACCTGGCTCATGACGCCCCAATGTGTAACCCGGACGGAAGCTGACCATTAATACAACATGTCGCACATTACGACACACAGCATCATAGAGAGGACCATTGGCATCTTGAAACAGCGTTTCCGATGCCTGGACCATTCCGGAGACTACTTGCAATATTCCCCTGAGATTGTCGGTCAGTTCACTGTTGTGTGCTGCATGCTGCATAACTTAGCCATCATGAGGCAGCAGCAGCTGATAGTGGAAGAAGACGACCCACCTGCGATGAGAGTGGCTGATGATAATGATTTGGAAGATGCAGGTGAAGAGCAGGAGGAGGTGGTGAAGGATGATGATGACGAGGATCAGGAGACCATGCAAGTGCCTGAGGCCGGAGCACGACATCGGAGGAGGCCGGGCCATTGTGCTCCTTTAACAATTGCTCAAGCCTTGTGCCAGCAGCTCATCCATGAACGCTTTACTGATGCCTGAGGGCTCAGCGACAACTATTCCACATGGACATGTTTATTTTTTGCAGTTGTTCCTAAATGTTGTGTTGTGTTAATGGAACATGATTCAGTTTTAATGTAAAATATGTTTTATTGAAAAGTTTACAATGAACTTCACTTTAGTGTAATAAAATAATTCTTGTATCAAACTTTACTTTAATATGATCTTTAAGATCACTTAAAAACATTAAGATCACTTATAAAGTTGTAAAGTTACATAACTTACAAAAAACTTTCAATTTGAAAACAGTTACAACAGTAACATCAACAACAACAACAGCAGTAAAGAAAGGCTGCACCCATCTCTCATCCATGGAGGTGGGAGTTTGGGGGGGTGATGCAGGTGGGGTGGGTCCGGCTTGGGTCTCTTCAGAGGCTGGTGCGGGGATTGCAGTGGGAGTGGCAGTTGATTGGCCTGGCTGTGTTCCCTTATTGCAACAGCTACCTCACACATTCCCTCCCTGATGGCCTGTGCTGTCGTTCCCACTGCCTCTGACATTCCCTCCCTCAGGGACACTATTCCCTCACTAATGTTCCCGGAAATCGTTCCCATTTCCCATGCCATTACTGTTATTTCTCCTGACAGTCCCACTACCTCATCACCCACCCCAGTGATGGTGTGCACGAGTGATTGGGTAAGGTCATTACTCTCCCCACCCAATGCCATCATCTGAACCACATCTGTTGCATCCTGCATCTCAGGAGAGTGTGGTCGATTTCTTCTTCCCTTCACCCTGGGTCTGCCTCGCGGCACCCCCTCCAGTGGGAGGCGCAGGCTGGGACTGTGGGGCCCTGGGTGTTCCATGCTGCATCCCACCAGCACTGGGACCATGGGGCCCTGGGTGTTCCATGCTACAACCTACCAGCGCAGGGACCATGGGGCTCTGGGTGTTTCATGCTACATCCTACCAGCGCAGGGACCATGGGGCCCTGGGTCTTCCATGCTGTATCCCACCAGCACTGGGACCCGCAAGCTGGGACCATGGGGCTCTGAATATTCAATGCTGCATCCCACCAGCACTGGGACCCGCAACCTTGGAACTTGGGAAACCATGGAATGTCACATCAAAACTTAAAGCACTATACATTTATGGGGACGGGCTGAAACCAAAGTATGTCGCATCAGAACTCATGGAAGTGTTTGGCAATGCGAAGTCCGTTAACATGGCCTCAACCACATTCATTTCAACAGTGTCCCATTCATACATCTCAATGCTCACCGTTTCCCCCCCCCCCCCCCCCCCACCATGTTCTGCAGGATTAGGCTCGTACGCATCTGAATCTTCTTCTGGATCTTCAGGATTGGCATCAGGTTCTGCAAGATATAACAGGACAGTCAAATGGTTAGCAGCACAGGAGGGGGCAGGATGGGTGGTATGAGTAGGCTCACACGTAGCAGGCCAGGCAGCAGGTTGATTTGAAGGGCCACAATGAATTTTCAAGACTTATCCTCTCCCTCACGTGTGGGCCCAGCTTGTGCAGTACTGATTGTTTTTCTCCAGGTACGACCCATCAAAGCAGCGACCCTCTCTTCCAAGGGTGTCAGTGGGTGCAGATAAGACGGGCCTCCTCCTGTTCGAGTTCTTTCCCTTTTGTTGTGGGACAATTTCTTCTGCAAATGCAACTTTTTAGAGAGGATGTCTTTCTGGGACATATACAGCTGGTCACATTTACAATTGCAATTACATTGAATAAGTGAAAATATTACTTACACTAACTGCTTGACCAAAGTCCTGGCCCATTTCTTTTTACACTGGCTCCCAGATCTCGTGGTTTTCTGCAACTTGGTTCCAGCATTTCTTCATTTCATTGGCACTTTTGTGCGACCTCTGTTGCTGGTATTCAGCTCCTGCCATCTGTTCTCAATGACATTAACTAGTATCTCCACTTCATCAGGCAAGAAATTCTTCGTTCTTGATGCACGTTGTTGAATTGCTGTATTGAATTGACACTCAGTGATTTTTCAAAACACACAGTCCTTGTTTTGCATGCAGCAATGATTTTCACCTATGCAGCATTCCTTCTGGAACCAGCAGCTGATTTCTTCCACAGTACTCCTCACAGCACTCCTTCAGGCACCAAAAATCAATTAGCTTCCTTTCCCATTAAAAATGGCCGATTGCCAATGTTATTCTCTACTGCGCATGTGCGAACGCTCCAATGCGCATGTGCAACACTGCCAGCACTCTTACATGTGCTGGGCCCTAGCTCCGCCCCCCTGCTGGCACTCTTTCAGCCGTGCGGCTCTAGCTCCGCCCCCACTGTAATTGCCATGCCACACCAAGCACAAGGACAGTCATCAGAGCAGGGAGAATACGGGGATATCTTTTCGGCGCCGTTTTGAGCGTAGGAAGTCGGCGCATCTCACGTGAATGCACCGAAAAAACGGGAGGGCCAAATTTGGGCCCAATAAGTGTAACATAGTGAAGGAATTATCCTTCTTACTGGTCAGTTATTTTGGTGCTGGGCAATTGAAGAACCTAGATAAGTACTTTCTAATGCATTCAAAGTTAAACAATGTCAATGAAATTAGCTTGAATTTCAATTTTGTGGCTGAAATGTCCTTGTGTATTTGACTCCACTTGTATGTAAGGCATTTGCTATCTGAATATACTTGTGGAATTTTTTTATTTGATTTCTGGATGTGGGCAATGCTGGCAAGGACACATTTATTACCCATCCCTAGCTTCCCTGATAAGCCCTCTCCTAGTATTTGTCAGTCGTGGTTCAGTTGGTAGCATTCTCACATCTGAGTCAGAATTTAAATCTCACTCCACAGACTTGAGCTTATAATCTAGGCTGACACTCCAGTGCATACTGCGGGAGTGCTGCACTGTTGGAGGTACCATCTTTAAGATGAGATGTTAAACTGAGGCCTCATCTGCTCTCTGATATTTGTAAAAGATCCCATGGCACTATTTTGAAGAAAAGCAGGGGAGTTTGTCCTGGTGTCCTGGTCATTATTTATACATCAACCAACGTCACTAAAAAACAGACTATCTGGTCATTACCTCATTGCGATTTGTGGGAGCTTGCTGTGTGTAAATTGGCTGCCTTATTTCCTACATTATACTGTGACTATACTTCAAAAGTAATTAATTGGCTATAAAGCGCCTTGGGATATCCTGAGGTCATGAAAGACATTATATAAATTCAAGTCTTGTTTTTTTGTGATAGTTCTCCCACATGACATTAGGAACGGTAGCATAGTGGTAACAGCATTGGACTAGTAGTCCAGATGCCAGGACAAATGATCCAGAGACAGGAGTTCAAATCCCACCATGGCAACTGGCCAATTTAATTTCACTTAATTAATTAAAAAATCTGGAATAAAAAGCTAGTGTCGGTAATGGTGACCATTAAATTACCGGATTGTCGTAAAAACCTATCTGGTTCACTAATGTCCTTGAGGTCTGGTCTGTATGTGACTCCAGACGCACAGCAATGTGGTTGATTCTTAACTACCCCCTGAAATGGTGTAGCAAGCCACTGAGTTGTACACAATCACTAAGAAAAACATTAATAAGAAAAAAACCAGACGGACCATCCGGCACTGGCTACGGACACGACAACAGCACACACAGCCCAATTGACCCTGCAAAGTCCTTCTCACCAACATCTGGTGGGAACTTGTGCCAAAATTGGGAGAGCTGTCCCACAGTCTAGTCAAGCAACAGCCTGACATAGTCATAGTACAGAATCATACCTTTCAGCCAATGTTCCAGACTCCTCCATAACCACCCCCCTGGTATGTCAAGGTGTGGCGGGACAGTGCTATGCACTCGGGAGGGAGTGGCCCTGGGAGTGGCCCTGGGAGTCCTCAACATTGACTCCGGACACCATGAAGTCTCATGGCTTCAGGTCAAGCATGGGCAAGGAAACCTCCTGCTGATTACCACCCACTGCGCTCCATCAGCTGATGAATCAGTACTCCTCCATGTTGAACACCACTTGGAAGATGCACTGAGAGTAGCAAGGACACAGAATGTATTCTGGGTGGGGGACTTCAATGTCCATCATCAAGAGTGGCTCGGTAGCACCATGATTGACCGAGCTGGCCGAGCCCTGAAGGACATATCTGCCAGACTGAGCCTGCAGCAGCTGGTGAACGAACCAATACGAGGGAAAAACCGACTTGACCTCGTCCTCACCAATCGATCTGTCGCATATGCATCTGTCCATGATAGCATTGGTAGCAGCGACCACCGCACAGTCATTATGGAGATGAAGTCCCGTCTTCACAAGGAGGACACCATCCATCGTGTTGTGTGGCACCACAACCGTGCTAAATGGGATAGATTCAGAACAGATCTTGCAGCTCAAAACTGGCATCCTTGAGGCGCTGTGGGCCATCAGCATCAGCAGAATTATACTCCACCACAATCTGTAACCTCATGGCCTGGAATATTCCTCACTCTACCATTACCATCAAGCCTGGAGACCAACCCTAGTTCAATGAAGAGTGTAGGAGAGCATGCCAGGAGCAGCACCCGGCATACCTGAAAATGTGGTGCCAACCTAGGGAAGCTGCAACACAGGACTACATGCATGCTAAACAGCGGAAGCAGCATGCTATAGACAAGGCTAAGCGATCCCACAACCAACAGATCAGATTAAAGCTCTGTAGTCCTACCACATCCAATTGTGATGGTGGTGGGCCATTAAACAACTAACTGGAGGAGGGGGCTCCATGAGTATCCCCATCCTCAATGATGGCGGAGCCCAGCACGTGAGTGCAAAAGAAAAGGCTAAAGTGTTTACAACCATCTTCAGCCAGAAGTGCCGAGTGGATGATCCATATTAGCCTCCTCCTATCGTCCCCATCATCACAGAAGCCAGTCTTCAGCCAATTCGATTCACTCCACGTGATATCAAGAAATGGCTGAAAGCACTGGATACAGCAAAGGCTATGGGCCCAGACAACCTCCCAGCTGTTGTGCTGAAGACTTGTGCTCCAGAACTAACCATGCCTCTAGCCAAGCTGTTCCAGTATAGCTATAACACTGGCATCTACCGACACTGTGGAAAACTGCCCAGGTATGTCCTGTCCACAAAAAGCAGGACAAATCCAATCTGGTCAATTACCATCCCATCTGCTCTCCATCATCAGCAAAGTGATGGAAGGTGTTATCAAGCAGCATTTACTCACCAATATCCTGCTCACTGATGTCCTGTTTAGGTTCTGCCAGGACCACTCGACTCCAGACCTCATTACAGCCTTGGTCCAAATATGGACAAAAGAGCTGACTTCTGGAGGTAAGATGAGAGTGAGGTTAGGGACAGCATCAAACAAGAAATTAGGGATGCATGCTGTCATGTATTCAACTATCATTGTAACCCATGTATAAGCTGACCTAAGTTGTACACCTTGAGAACATTGACCACAGGGGGCGAACTTGTGGGAGACACTCCTAACCTGGACTCTCCGGTATAAAAGGGGAAGCTCCACCCACCTTCAGCCTCTTGTGATCTTGGTAATAAAGATAACTGGTCACAGAGTGACCTTCTCTCAAGTATGGGCCTCGTGTGCATTTATACTGTATAGTAAGGACATATTACATGCAATAAAGGTACAGCAGTTATCATGGGTGACTTTAATCTACATATTGATTGGGCTAACCAAACTGGTAGCAATGTGGTGGAGGAGGATTTCCTGGAGTGTATTAGGGATGGTTTTCTAGACCAATATGCCGAGGAACCAATTAGGGAGCTGGCCACCCTAGACTCGGTGACGTGTAATGAGAAAGGACTAATTAGCAATCTTGTTGTGCGAGGCCCCTTGGGGAAGAGTGACCATAACATGGTAGAATTCTTTATTAAGATGGAGAGTGACACAGTTAATTCAGAAACTAGGGTCCTGAACTTAAGGAAAGGTAACTTTGATGGTTTGAGGCGTGAATTGGCTAGAATAGACTGGCAAATGATACTTAAAGGATTGATGGTGGATAGGCAATGGCAAACATTTAAAGATCAAATGGATGAACTTCAGCAATTCTACATCCCTGTCTGGAGTAAAAATAAAACGGGGAAGGTGGCTCAACCATGGCTAACAAGGGAAATTAAGGATAGTGTTAAATCTGAGGAAGAGGCATATAAATTGGCCAGAAAAAGCAACAAACCTGAGGACTGGGAGAAATTTAGAATTCAGCAGAAGAGGACAAAGGGTTTAATTAAGAGGGGGAAAATAGAGTACGAGAAGAAGCTTGCCAGAAACATAAAAACTGACTTCAAAAGCTTCTATAGATATGTGAAGAGAAAAAGATTAGTGAAGACAAACGTAGTTCCCTTGCAGTCAGATTCAGGTGAATTTATAATGGGGAACAAAGAAATGGCAGACCAATTGAACAAATACTTTGGTTCTATCTTCACGAAGGAAGACACAAATAGCCTTCCGGAAGTACTAGGGGATCGAGGGTCTAGTGAGAAGGAGGAACTGAAGGATATCCTTATTAGACAGGAAATTGTGTTAGGGAAATTGATGGGATTGAAGGCCGATAAATCCCCGGGGCCTGATAGTCTGCATCCCAGAGTACTTAAGGAAGTGGCCCTAGAAATAGTGGATGCATTGGTGATCATTTTCAAACAGTCTATCAACTCTGGATCTGTTCCTATGAACTGGAGGGTAGCTAATGCAACAGTACTTTTTAAAAAGGGAGGGAGAGAGAAAGTGGGTAATTATAGACCAGTTAGCCTGACATCAATTGTGGGGAAAATGTTGGAATCAATTATTAAGGATGAAATAGCACTGCATTTGGAAAGCAGTGATAGGGTTGGTCCAAGTCAGCATGGATTTATGAAGGGGAAATCATGCTTGACAAATCTTCTGGAATTTTTTGAGGATGTAACCAGTAGAGTGGACAAGGGGGAACCAGTGGATGTGGTGTATTTGGACTTTCAAAACGCTTTTGACAAGGTCCCACACAAGAAATTGGTGTGAAAAATCAAAGCACATGGTATTAGGGGTAATATACTGACATGGATAGAGAACTGGTTGGCAGACAGGAAGCAGAGAGTCGGGATAAACGGGTCCTTTTCAGAATGGCAGGCAATGAGTGCTGCAGGGCTCAATGCTGGGACCCCAGTTCTTTATAATATACATCAATGATTTGGATGAAGGAATTGAGTGTAATACCTCCAAGTTTGCAGATGACACTAAACTGGGTGGCGGTGTGAGCTGTGAGGGGGATGCTAGGAGGCTGCAGGGTGACTTGGACAGGTTAGGTGAGGGGGCAAATATATGGCAGATGCAGTATAATGTGGATAAATGTGAGGTTATCCACTTTGGGGGCAAAAACACAAAGACAGAATATTATCTGAATGGCGGCAGATTAGGAAAAGGGGAGGTGCAATGAGACCTGGGCGTCATGGGGCGGGCGGGTAAGTGGAGCTGAGTCCACGGCCAGATCAGCCATGATCTTATTGAATGGCGGAACAGGCTCGAGGGGCTAGATGGCCTACTCCTGTTCCTAATTCTTATGTTCTTATGGTTCATCAGTCATTGAAAGTTGGCATACAGGTACCGCAGGCGGTGAAGAAGGCAAATGGTATGTTGGCCTTCATAGCAAGTGGATTTGAGTATAGGAGCAGGGAGGTCTTACTGCAGCTGTACAGGGCCTTGGTGATGAATATTGTGTTCAGTTATGGTTTCCTAATCTGAGGAAGGACGTTCTTGCTATTGAGTGAGTGCAGCGAAGGTTTACCAGACTGATTCCCGGGATGGCAGGACTGACATATGAGGAGAGACTGGATCAACTGGGCTTTTATACATTGGAGTTTAGAAGGATGAGAGGGGATCTCATAGAAACATATAAGATTCTGATGGGACTGGACAGGTTAGATGCGGGTAGAATGTTCCCGATATTGGGGAAGTCCAGAACCAGGGGACACAGTCTTAGGATAAGGGGTAGGCCATTTAGCACTGAGATGAGGAGAAACTTCTTCACTCAGAGAGTTGTTAACCTGTGGAATTCCCTGCTGCAGAGAGTTGTTGATGCCAGTTCATTGGATATATTCAAGAGGGAGTTAGATATGGCCCTTACGGCTAAGGGGATCAAGGTGTATGGAGAGAAAGCAGGAAAGGAGTACTGAGGGAATGATCAGCCATGATCTTAATGAATGGTGCTGCAGGCTCGAAGGGCCAAATGGCCTACTCCTGCACTTATTTTCTATGTTTCTATGATTGCCCTTAACATCAAAGCAGCATTTTGACCGAGTGTGGCATCAAGGAGCCCTAGTAAAACTAAAGTCAATGGGAATTAAGGGGAATACCTAGCACAAAGGAAGATCGTTGTGGTGGTTGGAGGTCAATCATCACAGCCCCAGGACATCACTGCAGGAGTTCCTCAGGATAGTGTCCTAGCACCAACCACCTTCAGTTGCTTCATCAATGACCTTCCTTCCATCATAAGATCAGAAGTGGGGATGTTCGCTCATGATTGCACAGTGTTCAGTTCCATTCTCAACTCCTCAGATAATGGAGAAGTCCATGCCCGCATACAGCAAGACCTGGGCAACATTCAGGCTTGGGCTGATAAGTGGCAAGTAACGATCACGCCACACAAGTGCCAGGCAATGATATCTCCAACAAGCAAGAGTCTAACTACCGCCCTTAACATTCAATGGCATTACCATCGCCGAATCCCCTACCATCAACATCCTAGGGATCACCATTGACCAGAAGCTTAACTGGACCAGCCAATAAATACTGTGGCAACAAGAGCAGGTCAGAGGCTGGGTATTCTGCAGAGAGTATCTCACCTCCTGACTCCCCAAAGCCTTTCCACCATCTACAAGGCACTAGTCAGGAGTGTAATGGAGTACTTTCCACTTGCCTGGATGAGTGCAGATTCAATAACACTCAAGAAGCTCGACATCATCCAGGACAAAGGAGCCCGCTTGATTGGCACCCCATCCACCACCTTAAACATTCACACCCTCCACCACCGGCGTACCCTGGCTGCATTGTCTACCATCTACAAGATGCACTGCAGCAATTCCCCAATGCTTCTTCGACAGCACCTCCCAAACCCGCAACCTCTACCACCTAGAAGTTCAAAGGCAGCAAGCACATGGAAACAACACTACCTCCATGTTCCCCTCCAAGTCACACACCATCCTGATTTGGAAGCATACCGCCATTCCATCATCATCGCCGGGTCAAAATCCTGGAACTCCCTCCCCAACAGCACCTTCACCACACGGACTGCAGCGGTTCAAGAAGGTGGCTCACCACCATCTTCTCAAGGGCAATTAGGGATGGGCAATAAATGCTGGCCTTGCCAGCGATGCCCACATCCTATGAACATTTTTTTTTTAAATGAGGTAGGGAAGAGATTGTGATGTATGTCTAAGTCAGTCTGATGTGTTACTTTTTCTCTCTTCCTGCTTCCATTTTATTTATATTCATAGCCTGCTGAGCTGTGGAATTTGTGAGTATTTTCTCTTGCTGTAAAGTGAGACAAAGCAGAGGAACCCTTGAGGACAGGGATATCCCGACACTTATAGAAGTTGTGAAATCACTTTATTAAAACAATAGGCCATATGGAACAGACCTCCCTGACCTGATCAGGTCATTGAGCATACCAATTAATTTCTGTCTAAATGACCAATAACAGCATAAAGCTGGGTTGGAATATTGCACTATAAGATGATCAATTTCACTTGTACACAGGCAGTGGAATAATCAATGCAATTTAGTTATGATAACTACTGAGAGTAAGTTTTTTAATAGCTGTGAATTGATTTTTAATTATTTTCAAGTTTCAGACTGTTCATCTTCTTCCAAGTCTAAGCAACTGATCTTGATCTAATTTTATTCTGTGCAATCCTTCTTTGTGTTATTAATAAAGACCTGAGCTATGTTAACTCAGTGCCGTACTGCATTGAAAGGTATGGGGGGTCATTTTAACCCAACCCGCCCGGGTTAAAGTCAAACTTGGAAAGTAAAACTTGGTGGGATGCCTGTCTTTACATTAGTTTTTGGGAGAATGGTCATTGAAGTTAGTGTGGTGGAGTTTGCAAGCACTTCACTACTGCCTCGAAGACCAGAATCTTAATTAATCTTAATTCTGAGGGAAGAAATTAGATCACATGGTTCAACCGTCCAACAATGGTACAAATATTTAGTTTAAGAGAAAATAAAATGCTTCAGAAAACCCTTCATGTTTACTGTAAAGTTATTTTAAAATATTGCAATTTACTAAAGCATGGTAGTAACTTAATTAGCTAAATGCATTTTAAAAATTGAAGTGCTTAGTTCCAGTTATTTAATTTATAATTTATAGTAATATGGAATAAATGTATAACATTTAACATTGTTTTGCTGTTTCTAATCTAATATTGTGAACTATGGTTTACTGCTTGCATTATACAGGCAGAGCATCCAAAAGCTGGAAACCTCGGGACCGAGTCCATGCTAGATTTCGGATATTTCCGGATTTCGGAACGTCCCGAATCCGGAA
Organism: Pristiophorus japonicus; assembly: GCF_044704955.1. Lineage (NCBI taxonomy): Eukaryota > Metazoa > Chordata > Chondrichthyes > Pristiophoridae > Pristiophorus > Pristiophorus japonicus. The sequence continues at coordinate 74,107,015 of NC_091983.1, read as the reverse complement.
ACGCCCGAGCCAAAGTTTGGGTATTTCCGGATTTCGGAATGTCTTTCTGTAGTCCTTCGGAGGGTCTTTCTACAGTCCTTTGCTGCTCTCCCTCTCTTGTGTTTTTGTTAATCCAGAGTCTCCTGTATCTGCTTGAAGCTGGTCTGATTATTGTATTGTTTTGCCTTGCTGAAACTGATTGGACAGTCTATTACTTTTCTGCAATAACCATCCACAGTTTGCAAAACAAAATTCACAAAGCAAGATTGGAATTGCATCTAAATCTTGGACCTCCAATTCCTAATTTCCCCAAATCGAAAGGTTTCATTTGGACCTGGTGTGTTGGTACTGGACAGCTGTTTTGTTGTGCCATTTGGGAAGTGCCGTTTGCAGAGTTTTGCCGGGGTCTTGCGCCAGCGATTTTTGGCAGACTGCCGGCGTGCAAGGGTGGGGGTGCCACGGTCGCCATGCTTTGGAGTTTTGGTGCGCCCGTGTTCTGGCCGAGGGAAGACGCCCGGGTGGGGACCTGCGTTGCGGACCCAGGAGCAGCGGTGCCTGTGGGTCTGAAGACCTGCAAGAAGAGGCCGGTTGGAGTTGTTTTTTGATTTTTGAGTGTTTTGTGAGTTTTTGTTTTGGGGAATTTCCCTGGGCCCGGCTCGCAGCAGTATTCGGTTTGGCAGGGTGTCCAAATTTCGGAACATTTTCCGGATTCCGGACGGCCCCGCCACAGATCGGCCCATTGTCAGGATTCAGGAACATTCCGAATTTAGGAACTCCGGATTTCGGATGCTCAACCTGTAATACAAATATAGTTTGCCAAGCATATTCTTAGATAAGACTTTAATAAATTATTGTATTAACTAATGAGTCCAATATCATTATCATTCTGAATTTAGTTAAATCTTGAATAATGCCAACCCATACAGTATCCCACCTTGCCCCATCCCCATCCTGAAAGTCAAAATCCCAAACTAGAGTCAAACCCAGTAAAATTCTGAAGCATTAGTTTTGAAAAATTTTCATTCTGGTGTTTTGTTTAGTGCAGAAAGCACAGTAGAATACAAGTCCAAGGAAGACCAGCTCAAACTGTAGTATTGCGTCCAGTTCTGGTCACTGAGTCACAAGGGAGACATTCAAACCTTGGAGGGGTGCAGAGAAGAATCGTGAAATTAATCCCTCGAGTGAGATAACTGAATTCTGAGGAAAGACTAGAGATGCTTGCCTTTTCAGCCCGAAGAGGAGGTGACTATATTCAAAAAGGAGTTAGATGAAGTCCTTACTACTAGGGGGATCAAGGGGTATGGCGAGAAAGCAGGAATGGGGTACTGAAGTTGCATGTTCAGCCATGAACTCATTGAATGGCGGTGCAGGCTAGAAGGGCCGAATGGCCTACTCCTGCACCTATTTTCTATGTTTCTATGACTAAGAAAAATGTGCCACAGAACGAAATAAATGATATGAAAAAGGTAAATCCGAAATGCAGGACTGATGTCAATAAGTTCTTCACATAGTGATCAACATGCAGAATGAACTTCCAGATAAGGATCAAAACCCATGGAATTATTTAAGCAACAGCTCAATGCTGTGATGGGGAATTGTAGGTTCTTTAATGAATGGACTTAATGAAATACTATAATTTGAAATTTTCCAACACCTTTTTCTGTGTGAACGGTTTGCTCACAAATCTGATGATAACCCATCAGGGTCAATTTAACCTGCTTGCCTGACGGGAAACTGACAGAATCACTTTGATTGTTGGTTTACTTTTGTTAACTTCAACCTGCATGGGTTAGGTTAAAATTACCTTCATTACCAGTTACTGTGTGTTACACTGAGTTAGCATGGCACAGGTCTGACAATTAGCCATAATCATGATAAGTTGCTTACTGATTAACACATAGGATGTCCACTACACCTCTTGTTAATTCAGAAGACAAAATATTCATAATTCTAGACTGCTTTTTACAGGTTAAACTACTGTCCAGGTTTCCTTACAAATAAAATTGTGGAAGCAAAAGCATATGCTAGGTAACATAAAGCACAACCAGTAATTTATAATTTAAACAAATGTGCTGACTATTTAACAGTCCATTGTTTGCACAGCTCCTTGGAAACTTTTAGAAATAGGGAAGGGTAAATTGTTGTCTCTACTGCCTGGGTGGTAATCTGACAGAGCTGATGTGCCACCTATTGTTGAATCTACCCGATTTTTATTCCATCGAAGCTTCATAGCTTCCTTGTACTGTATACAGTGAGAGTGCAAAGGTTGAGTGTGGCTCCGCCATTTGCAGCCATTCTCTCTCTCTGTTAGCATGGTAAAAAGTTAGCATATGCTTTGGTTGCCATGGGATGCAATCAAACCCAGGGAGCAGGAATTCGCATAGTTTGCACCACCCTTTAGCGCTCCCGGGAGCGCCAACTGGAGGCGCAAATGACTTCTCGCGCAGGGCGCTACCGCCTCCTGCAAAATTCGCAAAGTGGCTCCATTCCCACAGTTAACGCCCCAGTCCCGCCTCCGAGAGGATGTGGAACGTATGATATTGCGCTCCACTTCCTCTCGGGGGTGGTAACCCCAATTTCATTGCCGGGGCGGGACTTCTGCGCGGGCGCAGGAAGTCCCACCTTGCAGCGGGTACTGCTGTACCGAATTACGGTCCCCAGGTGTCAGCAAGCAGACCATCGTGGGGTTAATGACAAGTCAACTGAACAGTTATACACCATCTGATGCTTGCTTTTAATTGGGTGTATGCATGCAAGACTAAGTGAAGCAACACCTCCAGGTAAAGGCTGAGGGACCCCAAATACTATGACTAGGTAGGGTCTTGAAACATTTGAACACATGAAACTCTTCACCTTTTGACTCGGAGGTAGGAATGCTATCATTAACCAAAAGGCCTACTACTCCCCTTGAAACTTGTACTGGTTGTAAGTGGCAGACATGCTTAGTACAGTACATTATTTGAAGATGTGGCTAGGTCTACCTTGCCTGACTGATAATTAAACGTTTTGCAACATTGAGTTACAATTTGGCCGGAACCTTCCCAGCCCTACAAGTGCGGATTGGAGGCGGGCTCGCTGTCAAATGGCCCTGATTGACAGCGGCTCAGGATCCCGCTCCGAACCTGCCTCCGTGTGAGTTTCTGACCTGTCAGATCTGCATTCGGATCGCAGACCCGACAACAAGTGGCGGGACAGGTATTTAACAACATTAAAAGGTACTTAAATGCTAGTTAGGAGGCTTAAAAGCAGGCACTTACAATTTTACCAACCTTTTGACAGGTTTGCCATGCCTTGGAGAACACGCCAGGTAAGTGGAGTCGGGTTCTCAGTGACTCTCTATTGCTTTGGCTAGTTGACAGCTGCAGAAGTGGTATAAAAGCTATTATTTCACAGCTGTTCACTTTCCAATGCCAGAATGGAAGAGACTTTTGAGCTGTATGCACTTTGGAAGTGTTTGCAGTGAACTCTATTCACTGTCACCTCCTTGGAGCAATCTCTCCCACCATTGACATTGCGCTCCTGTCATCTCAACCTCACCTGCCATCTATTCCAGCAGCATCGGTGCCCTTGAAAACTTCTCACCTTGGTCCTCAGAATCCCAACACGATCAGCCCCAACACCAACATCACTAAACACACCAGCATCACCACCAGCAACACCAAGACTGAAGTGCAACCAGAATTTGAGGAGCATCCCCTTCAAATATTAGACCTCACACATTCAATAAAAAAAGCGAACGCGGACTCCTCTAGACTGCAGAAATTACAGGCGGCCTGGAAGCCAGTGAGCAAACTTAAAAATTTACTGCTCCGTGCAACACCCTCCAGGCCAAGTCCCCAATAAATAGGGGGAGGACTCCCGCGTAGAGAGCACTCCATTGGGGACCCCCGCCTCCTCTGGACGACAAGATGATGCGCCATGGCGTGTCCAGACGGCAGATGAGAATGGCAACGTGGAGAGTGTGCAAGAGCAGCCCGTACAGGAATCCCCTCCACATGGAACTGAAAGGCACGGAGGAGATTTCCCAGAGGAGGCTCAAGTTGTGAGGTTTTGGGGCTTGGCGCCGATAAGAAATTCCGTCCAGACGGGGGTCAGTTCAGATGGGATTCAACAGCTCTACAACTCTTTTGTACAAATCTGTAGAGCATAATCATTAAATCAAGTGCCCCCTTGTTTTTTTTTGGTTTTCTTTGGGTTTTTTTGAGGGCACCAGAAATACAAATTATACAAGTGCCTCCTGGCTAAAAGGGGAGGTGGGGGCACTAAAACCGACAACTTAATCAAATTAAACTTTTGACGTGCTTCAAATTAAAATTTAGATGCCGGGGGTGATGATGCACTCCAGTCCTTCCGGCGCCCACCTCTCGCGGAAGGCCGCAAGTGTACCGGTGGACACCACGTGCTCCATCTCCAGGGACACCCTGGCTCGGACTTAACCGCGGAAGAGAGGCAGGCAGTCGGGCTGAACGACCCCTTCGACTGCCCGCTGCCTGGACCGGCTGATGGCACCCTTGGCCGTGCCCAGGAGCAATCCTACGAGGAGGCCCTCGGACCTACCCGTTCCCCTTTGCACAGAGTGCCCAAAGATCAGGAGTGTGGGACTGAAGTGCAACCAGAATTTGAGGAGCAGCCCCTTCAAATAATGGAATAGCGGCTGCAACCTCGCACATTCCATAAAAACGTGGAACACGGACTCTTCCAGATCGCAGAAATTGCAGCCGGCCTGGGAGCCCGTGAACCGACTTAAAAACTTATTGTGTGGGACTGCTCCATGCAACATCCTCCAGGCCAAGTCCCCAATAAATAGAGGGAGGGCTCCCCCATAGAGAGCACTCCATTGGGGACCCCCGCCTCCTCTGGATGGCAAGACGGTGAGCCATGGCGTGTCCGGATGGCAGACGAGGATGGCAATGTGGAGAGTGTGCAGGAGCAGCCCGTACATGAAACCCCTCCACACAGTACTGAAAGGCACGGAGGGGATTTCCCTAAGGAGGCTCAAGTAGTGAGGCGCCGGCTCCCAAGGGAGGTTCCGGGGTTTGGCGCCAATGACGAATTCCATCCGGACGGGGGTCTGTTCGGACGGGATTCATAGAAACCTAGAAACATAGAAAATAGGTGCAGGAGTAGGCCATTCGGTCCTTCAAGACTGCACCACCATTCAATAAGATCATGGTTGATCATTCCTTCAGTACCCCTTTCCTGCTTTCTCTCCATACCCCTTGATCCCCTTAGCCATAAGGGCCACATCTAACTCCCTCTTAAATATATCCAATGAACTGGCATCAACAACTCTCTGCAGCAGGGAATTCCACAGGTTAACAACTCTCTGAGTGAAGAAGTTCTCCTCATCTCGGTCCTAAATGTCCTACCCCTTATATGTCCCCTGGTCTGGACTTCCCCAACATCGTGAACGTTCTTCCCGCATCTAACCTGTCCAGTCCCGTTAGAATCTTAGACGTTTCTATGAGATCCTCTCTCATCCTTCTAAACTCCAGTGAATAAAGGCCAAATTGATCCAGTCTCTCCTCATATGACAGTCCAGCCATCCCTGGAATCAGTCTGGTGAACCTTCGCTGCACTCCCTCAATAGCAAGAACTTCCTTCCTCAGATTAGGAAACCAAAACTGAACACAATATTCCAGGTGAGGCCTCACTAAGGTCCTGTACAGCTGCAGTAAGACCTCCCTGCTCCTATACTCAAATCCCCTAGTTATGAAGGCCAACATACCATTTGCTTTCACCGCCTGCTGTACCTGCATGTCCGCTTTCAGTGACTGATGAACCATGACACCCAGGTCTCGTTGCACCTCCCCTTTTCCTAATCTGCCGCCATTCAGATAATATTCTGCCTTCATGTTTTTGCCCCCAAAATGGATAACCTCACATTTATCCACATTATACTGCATCTGCCATGAATTTGCCCACTCACCTAACCTATCCAAGTCACCCTGCAGCCTCTTAGCGTCCTCCTCACAGCTCACACCGCCAGTTTAGTGTCATCTGCAAACTTGGAGATATTACACTCAATTCCTTCATCTAAATCGTTAATGTATATTGTAAAGAGCTGGGGTCCCAGCACTGAGCCCTGCGGCACTCCACTAGTCACTGCCTGCCATTCTGAAAAGGACTCGTTTATCCCGACTCTCTGCTTCCTGTTTGCCAACCAGTTCTCTATCCACGTCAGTACATTACCCCCCAATACCATGCGCTATGATTTTGCACACCAATCTCTTTTGTGCTCGACCTTGTCAAAAGCCTTTTGAAAGTCCAAATACACCACATCCACTGGTTCTCCCTTGTCCACTCTACTAGTTACATCCTCAAAAAATTCCAGAAGATTTGTCAAGCATGATTTCCCTTTCATAAATCCATGCTGACTTGGTCCGATTCTGTCACTGCTTTCCAAGTGCGCTGCTATTTCAAATAGCTCTACAACTCTTTTTGACTGTAAAACAATAAATCAGTTAAATCAAGTGCCCCCTGATTAAAGGGGGGGACACTCCAAACAGTCTTCAAGTGCCCTTTTTTGAGTTTTTTTGCGGACCAAAGACTTACGCGCTCTTGAAGGACTTACTAGCACCCGAAAAGCCGGCGGACAAAACCTTTGAAGAATTTAGCAAATTGATCGGGGAGCACCACAAACCAGCGAGTAGCATACATATGGCCCGACACAGATTCTACACCCACCGACGTCGTGAAGGACAGAGCATACCGGATTTCGGAGAGGACCTCCGGCGTTTGGCCAGCCTCTAAGTTCACAGCCGCCTGCAGGGGGGAGATGCTAAGGGACTTCTTTATCGAGGGCATCGGTCATGCGGGAATTTTCCACAAATTAATTGAGACCAAGGATTTGACCTTGGAAGCGGCGGCGTTGATGGGTCAAACTTTCATGGCGTGGGAGGAAGAGACGAAAATAATACACGCGCGCAATTCTGCCTCTAACACGGCAATGGATCAGGGAGTCAACATCATCAATGTGACTCAGAGCCCCGCAGGCAGGCAGGGGCAGTCCGACACTCCCCAGGCAGCAATAGACCCCAGAGTAGGACTTCAACAGAGACAATGGCAGGCTGAACGGACATTCACGCCATCACAGTGGACAATGTGGCCCGGGATGGGGCCATTGACACCCACTAATAGGGTACTTAAGAGCAGTCAAAGGGACAGTCAGCGCGGAATGCCTGGCCATAGTCCCTTTGTTCCCAACAATGGAAACTTCAACTCATGCTGGAGGTGTGGGGGAAAACACTCAGCTGGATCTTGAAGATTTCAACAGTTTGTCTGCAGGAGCTGCAATCTCAGTGGTCACTTCGCTCGAATGTGCAGGAAGTCTGCAACCAGACTACTATATGATGCGGATGGACCAGAAGAGGATTCTTTGAGGCAGGATGACTTTTGGGGCAAATCGATGTACGCCGAGGTTCAGTGGGTCCATGTGGCGAATATTCACAGTTCATACACCAGAACGCCACCAATGATGATGAGGGTTTTATTAAACGGTATTCCTGTACGTATGGAGCTGGACACTGGGGCCAGCCAGTCACTCATGGGCGTTCAGCAATTTGAGAAGCTATGGCCACTTAAAGCCAGTAGACCCAAATTAGCACGTATTGAGACACAATTACGGACTTCCACGAAAGAAATCATTCCGGTGCTAGGCAGTGCAATGTTGGCTGTCACACACAATGGGTTAGTGAATTGGCTGCTACTCTGGATTGTCCCGGGCAATGGTTCCGCACTGTTGGGGAAAAGCTGGTTAGCCGAGATGAACTGGAAATGGGGGGATGTTCACGCAATGTCATCTGTGGAGCGAAGTTCATGCTCAAGTCCTACAACAATTCGATTCACTATTCCAACCTGGCGTCGGGACTTTCAAAGGCACTAAAGTAGTGATACACATCACCCCGGACGCCAGGCCAGTACACCACAAAGCCAGAGTGGTGCCGTATGTGATGCGGGAAAAGATCGAGAGCGAATTGGACCGGCTGTTGAGAGAGGGCATCATCTCGCCTGTTGAATTCAGCGACTGGGCGAGCACCGTCGTTGCCATCCTAAAAGCGGATGGCTCTGTCAGGATCTGTGGCGACTATAAGGCCATCATCAATCAGGTGTCCCTACAAGATCAATACCCACTCCAGAGAGCGGAGGACCTCTTCGCCACGCTGGCAGGCAGCAAGCAGTTCACCAAGTTGGACCTCATTTCAGCCTATATGACCCAGGAACTGGCCGATGAATCTAAACTACTGACCACCATCACCACACACAAGGGACTGTTCGTTTATAACACGTGCCCGTTTGGCATTCGATCAGCAGCCGCGATTTTTCAATGAAACATGGAAAGCCTGCTGAATCCATTCCTGGAACGATCGTATTCCAGGACGACATCCTCATCACGGGTCGAGACACCGAGGAACACCTCCACAATCTGGAGGAGGTGCTACGCCGATTGGATCGGGTAGGCCTGTGACTCAAGATGTCTAAATGTGTGTTCTTAGCTCCTGAGGTTGAGTTTCTGGGCAGGAGGGTTGCTGCAGATGGGATTCGGCCTACCGAATCCAAAACAGGCGATTCGACGAGCACCCAGGCCCTGCAACACATCGGAGTTGCGTTCATTGCTGGGACTGTTGAACTATTTCGGGAACTTTCTGCCGAACTTGAGCACGTTGTTGGAGCTGCTACACGTGCTCCTGTGTAAGGGTTGCGATTGGTTTTGGGGGGGACTGTCAGGAACGGGCTTTTGATCGGGCGCGAAACCTACTTTGTTCAAACAAGTTATTGACCCTGTACGACCCCCGAAAAAAATTGGTTCTGACATGTGATGCATCATCGTCCTATGGTGTTGGGTGCGTGTGGCAGCAGGGCAATGCTGAGGGTCAACTACAAGCTGTGGCTTATGCCTCCAGGTCGCTCTCTCAAGCAGACCGGGGATATGGGATGGTCGAGAAGGAACCGCATGTGTCTATGCTGTAAAAAAAAATGCATCAGTACCTCTTTGGTAGGAAGTTTGAATTAGAGATGGACCACAAGCCATTTACATCCCTGTTGTCAGACAGCAAGGCTATCAATGCCAACGCATCAACTCGCATACAGCGATGGGCTCTCACGCTAGCTGCTTATGACTACTCCATCCAGCACCGGCCCGGCACTGAAAATTGCGCTGACGCGCTCAGCAGGCTTCCACTGGCCACCATTGAGGGGGCAGCGGAGCAAAGCGCCGAGATGGTCATGGCTGTCGAGATGCTTTTGACAGTGCAGGCTCCCCTATCACAGCCCGCCAGATCAAAATCTGGACAAACAGAGATCCCCCCCCCCCTCTCCCTGATTAAGAAATGTGTCCTGACTGGGGATTGGGCGCCCACACACGGAGCATGCCCTGAGGAGGTCAGACCGTTCCACAGACGGATGGATGAGCTCTCCATCCAAGCCGACTGCCTACTATGGGGCAGCCGGGTAGTTATGCCCCAGAAGGGCAGGGAGGTATTCATCAGGGAACTCCACAGCGAGCACCCAGGCATTGTGTTGATGAAGGCCATTGCCCGGTCACACGTTTGGTGGCCTGGAATTGATTCAGACCTGGAACACTGTGTTCGCAGGTGCACGACGTGTGCCCAGCTGGGTAATGCCCCCAGGGAGGCCCTGCTCAGCCCGTGGCCCTGGCCCACCAGGCCATGGTCATGCATTCATGTTGACTACGCGGGCCCATTCATGGGAAAGATGTTCCTTATTGTGGTAGATGCGTACTCGAAATGGATCGAATGCATCATTCTGAATTCATGCACGTCATCTACCACCGTGGAAAGCCTACGTGCGATCTTTGCAACCCATGGCTTGCCGGACATCCTGGTTAGTAATAATGGCCCATGTTTCACAAGCTACGAATTCCGAGAGTTTATGCCGGGCAATGGCATCAACCACATCAGGACAGCACCGTTCAAGCCGGCCTCCAATGGCCAGGCGGAACGTGCGGTCCAAATCATTAAGCAAGGTATGCTCAGGATTCAAGGACCCTCCCTACAATGCCACCTGTCGCGTCTCCTGCTGGCCTATAGATCCCGACCGCACTCGCTCACGGGGGTCCCGCCCACAGAGCTACTAATGAAACGGACACTCAAAACTCGGTTGTCCCTCATTCATCTCGTCCTGACCGACATAGTTGAGGGCAAGCGCAAGTCACAAAACGAGTACCATGACCATAATTAGAGGGGGAGATGTATAGAAATAAATGATCCGGTATTCATCCTCAATCACGCCATGGGGCCCAAATGGCTTGAAAGCACTGTAATTGACAAAGCCGGGAATAGGGTCATCGTGGTAAAACTCAACAATGGTCAGATATGCCGTAAGCATTTGGACCAAGTAAAAAATAGGTTCAGCATCGACACGGAGCAATCAGAAGAATGCACAGTCCCTGCGGTCAGCCCGGACAGGCCGGAATCACCACAGGCGACAGACACTCACGTCAGTGCCCAACAACCAGAGCCCCAACTGCAGCGCTCCACGAGGGAGTGTAGACCACCTGAAAGACTAAACCTATGATCCCAATAAGACTTTAGGGGGGTGAGGTGATGTCATGTATGTAACCATAATGTAACACCACTGTATTACTGTATACACTCAACCGAGATGCACATCTTGACCACAAGGGGTGGACTTGTGGGAGACACTCCTTACCTGATCACACAGGTATAAAAAGGGAGGTCCCACGCAGGGTCATCGTCTTTGGAGTCCTGTGAATAAAGAGTTAAGTGACCTTGTCCCCAGTATGTGCCTCGTGTGGTTTCATACTCTAGAGTAAGGACTTTACAATCATCGTCCAAGTCATGCTCATAATTACCTACTTGTGGAACCAAAGGTGCATCACTCACTCGCAAGATTTGATCCACATGAACCTTCCTGATGTATTCACCAATTTCGACCAAGTACTGCTTGGTGCTACATACCTGAATAATTGTACCAATGTCCCATTTGCCATTTTTGATGGACTGAGAACTCTGACCTGATCAGCCTTTTGAAAGCACCGCTCTTGATAATGATAATGACATTTCTGCACCAATTGGGCCTTCTCTACCTTATCAGGCAAGTTCAGTTGCAATAAACTGAGACGAGTCCTCAGCCTATGCTTCATCAATAATTCATCAGGTGTGTACCCTGTTGTAGAATGAGGGGTTGTTCTGTATTTGAAAAGAGCATTCGCTAACCTGTGCTTCATGCTCACCGATGATCCAATCTGTCAAACTCACCTGCATACTCACAGTGCAGACATTACAGCTGGGAAGCTCGCAAGGCAGGCTTAACAAGTCCAATAATTGGAAGATTCGGGACAGAGAGTGGGCTCGAGTCAGGAGTGGGCTAACCACACGCCATCAACCCCGGCCGCATCGATCCCGCCACGTGTGGCCTGTGTGTGAGGTCATGGAGTCACTGGACCAATAATGAAAGAATTCTTTATGGAAGTCTGCATATCAGGTAAAATTTAAAATTGATGCACTGTGTCAAAGGTTTGTATATGAAAATAGAAGCGTAAAGTGTATAATTAGTTAAAGGAAAAAGATTGTCCCCATTGATCCAGTATAAGTGAGACATTCCCTACAAAACTTACCCAGCCCCATTTTATACAAAAAAACTCACAATCCAGCATTATGTTACAGTTATAGGAACTGCAGATGAACCATTCAATTTATATATCTAAGATATTCTTGTGTAATTTCAACATTTGCTGATAAAATATTGTAGGATTTCTTCTGGCAGCATATTGGCCTTGTAAAGATTCTCTCCCATGGGTCAAATGCACAAGATCTAGGATCTTGTAAAGAAGGAATTCTATCTGTTTGCTCTCAAATACCAATGAAGAAAGAATGCATTAAATATGCACGATAAGCGACACTGAACTGAAAAGTGCCTCCTAAGGAAGTGATAGAGTTTTAAAATGTAAAGATTCATTCTAGAACCCTCTCCCCTGATTTAAAAAAAGTAATTCTCCAGCATTAAAAAGAAATTAATACTTTTCACCAGCTGAAAATTTTGAGGGTAGATTATTTATGAAGCATCTATTTATCATCTTTTTATATAAACCTTGGGATGTACTGCTTGTGTTAAAAGAAGCCACTCTTAATATTTTCCTTTAAATAGGAATTGTAGCATTGCTAAAGTGTGATTGCAAGAAACCTCTAGATAAGTTGGCAAGTAACTTTAAAAAAAAAGTTTTAATTTAGTGACCGTGTCTTCCGTGGAACCACATATTCAGGCATTTGAGAGGAATAGTTGCTGCAGAGGAAGAAGTTAACAATCTCTAGGGCTATTGTAGCGTATGTAGGCACCTTTAGTAATGACTCCACGAGGCAGGGTATGATACTTAAACTGTGTAGACCTGTAGTCCTTTATTTGTAGCTCCTGAGTGAGGACAACAAGCTGTGAGTTCCTTTTTATGCAGTGTGCAGGTAACCCTTCGGTCTCCAGCAGCAGCACCCTCTGGTGTACAGGTAAGGTGTGTACAATATAAGGGTACATTCAATGTTGCATAACAGTGTTACAGACATCACACAGTAAACAGGCGTGCATACACAACAACACTCCCCCTACGCATTTTTCATGTCCTTATTGTGATGCCCAGGGGAGGTGATCAGTGGTGGGCTATGGGAGGTTGTAGTGAGGGTTGTGTAATTGCCAGGTGTGACCCCTGTGCTTGAGGCTGGCCTCGTACATTTCCCCTCCCTCACACACAGACCATATGGGTGCTACTGTTGCGGGATCCCACAGGGGGGGTAGCCACGGCAGCAGTGGGTGGTGTGTATACACTGTGATGTGGGTAGTTGTGGGCAGGGCCACAAGACTGGGTGGGCTCCTTATCCACTGGTGTTGTGGGGTGGTGGGCAGGGCCACAAGACTGGGTGGGCTCCTTGTCCACCAATAGGGATGAGGGTCAGGGTTTGCCAGGGAAGCTGGAGGGTATTGACCTCGTGCTCCTGGTGTTGACCCTGGTGGCCAGGGGTTGTAAGGCTGGTCTGGTGCAGGTTGCCATTGGTGGTGGCAGGGCTGCCCATTGACCACTGTCCCTGTGGTGGGTGCACTCCCATTGGCTGTGTGTGTGTGTCCTGCAAGGGGCATCACATTCGTTCCAAAGATCCAGGCTACATGGTCAGGCAGCCTGCTGGACCTGGGGGTCTCCATTGGCATCAGCATGGTCCCTGTAGGACCCATAGTTGAGCCTGCATTATACATTCTAGCATTTGCATCACTTTTGGGTGTCCTGGTTTCAACAGACATGGTTACATTAGGCATTTCACATTCTCTATCATTATTGCTAAGCATAATAAACGTGTTATTAATCTTACTGACACCTGCATTCATCTCATTAGTCACCTTAGTTAAACCAGCATCACAATTCATGGTACATTGCATACATTTTCATACTTGCACCCTTTAATTGCATCTTTAGCTTTAAAGTCCGTGTACTAAAATAGTTGAAACTTCCCCTTTAAATTTTTTGGTTATCGATCTCCTTTAAGGGAGCCTTCAAATCCGATTGGCCGCTCGGTGTCACGTGATGCTCCTCCAATGCTCCTCATGGTATGGCCGCGGCCACCTTGATTTTAGATTCTGTTCTTGTGGTGCAGCAGCCATTTTCTGGCCCTGCTGCAGGTAGGCTGTGGTGGTCTTTTCTTCCACAGGTTCGGTCCTGGATGTTGGGAATCCATTTCTTTCGTCGATGTTCACCTCTTGGAGTCCTGCTTCAGCCCGGAAAGTGGAGTTTGGATCCTCGGTCCTGGGGATTTCACCGTGGTGCTGTGGAGTCGTCGCTGCGCCGTCGAGCTGGACAGTCGAACCTCCGGATGAGCGATGGATCCATATTCGAGGTCGATTGCTGGAGCCCGGAGGCCTGGGAGCAGCTTCGCTTGGACAAGATGCAGTTGTGGTCGATTGGCGGGATTCATCCAAAGTTCTTCAAAGGTGGCTTGTCTCATCGCAGACTGGTTCGCCCCTGTGTCGCTCTCCGTAGAAACTGGGACCCTGTCGACGTCTACTTTCATTGTCCACGGAGAACTTTCGGTGGAGCAGGTATGAGTTCCATACTCTTCTTCCAGGGGTTGAGCAACTTCACCTTCATCTATGTCGGAGCCCCGGTGATCAGCCAACTCATCAGAGATGTGGTGAGTAAAGCTTTTTCTGCACATCCTTTGAAGGTGCCTTTTCTCTTTGCATACATAGTCTTTGTAGCGGCACTGGTGGGCCCTGTGGTTTCCTCCACAATGCCAGCATGGGGCTAGCCGGTTTGCCCCATGTGGCGGACTCAGGGTTGCGGTACTCGGGGCAGCGTTTCTGCCCTTAGAAGTATCAATGTGGTGCACTGCTCTCGTCGGTTTAGAGTCCCTCAGTGCTTCATTTAGGTGGTCGCCAAAGTCACACGGTGCAGCCAGTCTCCTTGAGTGTTCCAATCTTTCTACAAAAGCATCCTAATCTTCCCCATCGGTAAATTGCTGAAAGATGCTGAGAGTTGACATGCTGAGCTTGTGGTTCGTGACCTCGTATTCCCGTTGATAGTTGTAGTGTATGTAGGCACCTTTAGTAATGACTCCACGAGGCAGGGTATGATACTTAAACTGTGTAGAACTGTAGTCCTTTCTTTGCAGCTCCTGAGTGAGGACAACAAGCTGTGAGTTCCTTTTTATACTGGGTTACCTGCAGTGTGCAGGTAACCTTTAGGTCTCCAGCAGCAACACCCTCTGGTGTACAGGTATGGTGTGTACAGTGTAAGGGTACATTCAGTGTTACAGACATCACACAGTAAACAGGCATGCATACACAACAGCTATAATAGTACAAGAAAAATGTCAGTTGGATTAGCTGAGGCACATGTCTTAATGGAAAGTGACCTCTAATGTTGAATCTCTCTCTCACTCCTATTTCTCCTCCTCTTCCTTTTCTATTTTTCCTTATCTCTCTCTTCCTCTCTCTTTTTCTACCTTTCTTGTCTCTCTTTATTTTATTACAACTGTTGAGTCCATTGCCTCTCTGAACATTACTTTCTCATTAGTTTCCCTTCGCTCTAAATACTCCCAGCCTTATGCTGCTCCTTCCTCCTGCAGTGTGGTGTAGAAATGCCAGTGCAAGTCAATCTCAGCTGTAGTTTCATTGGAATTGAGATCCATTGCATCATCTTCAAATCTGACTTATTCTTTGCTAGGACCTCTGAATTATAGAGCAGCATGCTTTCCTCAATCCTTCCCTCCTATCGACCATCAACAGACGTTTAAAACTCATAATTGATCTTAATTAATAGCTATTTTTTTTGTTGATTATATCATCTTTTGTCTACTTTTTAAAGTTTTGGTGGTGTCCTGCACCATGGGCCCAGACTCTTAATATAATTTTCTCACCTAATGAATAAAATAATGGGTCGGTAATGCTTTTTAGTGAGCAGATAGACCTGTGATTTTTTTGGAAGTTTTATGCATATGTGTGAGGGGGAGAGAGAGCGAGTATGTCAGGATACAATTTAACCAAAATCCTATTCACCAAGATGAATAATTTTCAAAACATTTTTCCAATACTAAATGCAAGGTATAATGTAGAAAGTCAAAGGAAAGCATTTCAAATACAACTATTTTGATAGTTCAGATTGTATACTCAAATATCATTTCCATATTTCACAAATAAAACCTTGAAACTTGTGTTTCATTAAGTACATTTTACATAATCGGCGGAGGAGCTGGAATGTGGTCAGAAACCTCAGGGAGGACGGGTTACCCTCTGGTCCTGACGAATTTAATGGCAAGGCCTGATTAACATTCTCTGTTTCCCGCCCACAGCCAGCCAGATGGAGAGGCTGGCTGGCTGTCGGGCGGGTAGGCCTTCAGCACCAGGGCACAGATCGGGGCGAGTGGTGTCAGAAGGTTGGGATTTATTGGGCGGGGGGGGCGGTCAGCAGGCTGGAGATCATCCGGTGGGGTTCAGAAGGTTGGAGGGAGTCAGAAGGCTGCAGTTTGGAGGAGGTTGGAAGGCCAGGAGAGGTGTCGGAAGGCCGGAGAGGGGGATCGGAGATCAGATGCCTCGTGGTGGGAAGGGGCGGGGGAAGGGGAGGAGTTCGGAGAAGGTCGGTGGAGATCAGAAGGGTTGGAGAAATGTTGGATTGCGGGAGGTTGGCATGGCAGGAACGCTGGATCCAGCAGGTAAGTGGAAAGGTATTTACCTCCTGGATCCAGCAGTCCTCGCGTTCCTTTAGCTCGCGGGTTTCCCGAGGCATGGGAAATCCAGCCAGGCAGAGTTGAATTTAAAATGGAGCTTCAAAATGAGGCAGGCAGCTTCATTATAATATTTATAGTGCCAACCGCCTCCTGAGCGTGGGTTGGTAGCCCACCTCCCATCCTGCTGCCGTTAAAACCAGAAGTGGGCGGGTTGGGGCCGGGATTCAGATTTTTAACCACCCATCCGACCCCAACCCACCTGTTTTTTTTTAAGAGTTAAGGTGCTGCGTGGCCACATTAGGATCGAAAATGGGGCCCAACATTAGTACGCAGAACGCCATCTATGTAAAGGGATTTGCGTGCGCATGGCTAAGGTCCACCAGCAACATGTGGCGCAGAGAGATAATTATGCAAATCAGCACACAATGCTGATTTGATACCAGCGCTGCCATTTTCAATCTCCAAGCTCCAGTTAAAGTCCTACCTTAACCTTGCACAGCTGAACACAGCGTTACATGGGATAAAGCAGCCCCACCATCACTATTTAAAGGGATTATGAACTACTTACAGGTTAGTTGCTGGATTATTTCTTCTGGCTGCTGCTGCAACTGTACGTGCTTTTGGAGCTTTTCTATACTTGGCTAAAGTTTGAATAGTCTACATGGAGTAGTCTCGCTGTGTTGAAGTAGTTTTTTTGGTTATTTAAAATCTTGTGCTGAAACAAGTTACTTCTATACATGGGTGGCCTGGTGGTACCTTGAACACTGGTATCCAGAGCCATGACAGCAGCAGTCTGAGCTTCCACTGCAGCACTCAAACCTTTGATGGAAGCTGTTTGTGCTGTAATGGAAGATGTGATATTGGCCATCAGACACTGCATCATGGTGAGTTCTACTCATGCGCTGATGGAGGTGACGACCGGTTTCATTTTGGAAAGCATGGGCTCCAAGCTCTGTGCAAAGCCCTGTGCTAGGTTGGTGTTGGGCTCTTCCTTGCTACTTGACATTGTGGTGAGGGGAGAGGAGAAAGTTGTGCTGACACCATCTGCAACTTGTGAGTCAGAAGTGATTGTGGGCTGAGGAAGAAGTGGGAAGAGAGCAGGAGGGTTAGGTATGCAGATATCCTCATCATCGATCCCTCCAATGGCCCGTCCTCAGCGATGCCTCT
The DNA here is from genome assembly GCF_044704955.1 of Pristiophorus japonicus. Classification (NCBI taxonomy): domain Eukaryota; kingdom Metazoa; phylum Chordata; class Chondrichthyes; family Pristiophoridae; genus Pristiophorus; species Pristiophorus japonicus. The sequence goes on along the minus strand of NC_091983.1, from coordinate 74,089,688 downwards.
TCCCATGATGGCCAGCACTTTCTCCTTCATGGTGGTTAAAACATACAGGTGCGCTTGTCCTCCTCCAGTTGTTTCCTGCTGCCTCCTGTTATATGATACCTTCTGCAAGAAAGAGGAATTTGTGTCATTAAATGTCCTGCAATATGTTTGAGAGATGTGGCTGTTATGGTTAGATAGCTGGCAGTGTGTGAGAGCTGTGAGTTGTGTGTGCGAGGCTTGTAACAGTGCTAAGTGTGTGAGGCTGAGGTAAAGCATATGAATTGAAGGGTTGACTACAGATTAATAAAGATTGTTGGTAGGTGGGTGATGGGGTGTAGTGAATTGAGCAGTGGATGAGACAAGTGATGCAGTTGGTAGGATGTACCATTTGAAGATTGCACTCACTCACCTTAACAAGTGATGTCAGATCATTAAATTTCTTCCTGCACTGCATGCATGTTCTTGGAGCAACATTCCTGGTATTAACCTCTGCTGCTGCCTGCTGAGCATGTGCCTCCCTGCAGATAAAGGATGTCTCTCCTTCTCTCCATGCTTTGCACAAAGACCTGCAGTGCATTGTCAGAAAATCTTGGTGCTTGCTCTCTCGCATGTTCAACCATTCCTCAAAGTAGCACAGCACAGCTTCATTTCTCAAAGAACCCCCATCACTCCTTGCAGTCACAATGCACCTCCCCTTTAAGAAGTGCAGGCTGCCTTTAAGTAGCCTGATGCATGCAGCGTGGGTAGTGCTGTATGCAGCAATCATTTGAAACAGCAGGCAGCACAAATTTACCGTGCTGCCTGCATCATAATGAACGGCCATGGGTTAATCGCATATCACGATCGGCACATCTATTTTTGGGGTTATCCAATTTAAAAAAGGAGGCAGACAAAAAGCAGGAAACTATAAAAACAGTGGCTATAAATTGTATATTTGTGTCAACTGAATCAACAGATGAGTGAAAAAGTTGTGTGTTTTACAATGTTTAATTTGATGAATATAAAGTCAACAACATGTTATATCATGTGAGTTTTCAAATCAGGGGTTTCTTTGTCCTCAATGTTGAAAATGGACATAGGGTCAGTACAAGTGCAACCTCCCAAATCCGGAAACCTCGGGACCGAGGCCAATCCGGATTTTGGATATTTCCTGATTTCAGAACATAATTAGCTTAGTTAGCCTAACATCTGTCGTTGGGAAAATGCTGGAGTCCATTATTAAGGAAGCAGTAGTGGGACATTTGGAAAAGCATAATTCAATTGAGCAGAGTCAGCCTGGTGTTATGAAAGGGAAATCATGTTTGACAAATTTGGTGGAGTTCTTTGAGGATGTAATGAACAGGGTGGATAAGGGGGAGCCAGTGGATGTGGTGTATTTGGATTTCCAGAAGGCATTTGATAAGGTGCCACATAAAAGGTTACTGCACAAAATAAAAGTTCACAGGACATGGATACAGGGTTGGCTAACTAACAGAAAACAGAGAGTTGGCATAAATGGGTCAGTTTGCGGTTGGCAAACAGTGACTAGTGGGATGCCGCTGGGATCGGTGCTGGGGCCTCAACTATTTACAATCTATATTAATGACTTGGACGAAGGGACCGAGTGTAATGTAGCCAATGATACAAAAATGGGTGGGAAAGCAAATTGTGAGGAGGACACAAAACATCTGCAAAGGGATATAAGTGAGTGAGCAAATATTTGACAGATGGAGTATAATGTGGGAAAATGTGAGGTTATCCACTTTGGCAGAAAAAATAGAAAATCAAATTACAATTTAAATGGAGAAAAATTGCAAAGTGTTGCAGTACAGAGGGACCTGGGAGTCCTTGTGCATGAAATACAAAAAGTTAGTATGCAGGTACAGCAAGTAATCAGGAAGGCAAATGCAAGGGGGATAGAATATAAAAGCAGAGAAGTCCTGCTATAACTGTACAGGGTATTAGTAAGGCCACACCTATAGAACTGTGTACAGTTTAGATTTTCTGTATTTAGGGAAGGATGTACTTGCATTGGAGGCTGTTCAGAGAAGATTCACTAGGTTGATTCTGAAGATGAGGGGGTTGATGTTTAAAGATAGGTTCAGTAGGTTGGGCCTATACACATCGGAGTTCAGAAGAATGAGAGGTGATCTTATCGAAACATATAAGATAATGAGGGGGCTCAACAAGGTGGATGCAGAGAGGATATTTCCACTCATAGGGGAAACTAAAACTAGGAGACATAGTCTCAGAATAAGGGGTCACCCATTTAAAACTGAGATGAGGGATTTATTCTCAGAGGGTTGTAAATCTATGGAATTCTCTGCCCCAGAGAGCTGTGGAGGCTGGGTCATTGAATATATTTAATGCGGAGATAAACAAAGTTTTGAGCGATAAAGCAGTAAAGGATTATGGGGAGCAGGCAGGGAAGTGGAGCTGAGTCCATGATCAGATCAGTCATGATCTTATTGAATGGCGGAGTAGGCTCGATGTGTCAAATGACCTACTCCTGCTCCTATTTCTTATGCTCTTAACCCCCATGATGTTTAATCAGGAGATGATAAAAGTGCATGAATGTGATCTTTAATTATTTCTGGAAGCACTGGTTAAAGTGGCACTCTTGTTTCTGCACTTGCATCTTGTATTATTTTATTTGTACTTACGTTTAGAAAACAAACATGCTTTTTTCTCTGCAAAGGAAAAAGTGAACATTTTAGATTTCAGGATGGACGAAGTCATTTGATCTTGGCATGATGACTAAAAGTTAAATTGTTTGCATGTAGCAATGTTAAGTTTTGATTTTATTTTTGGCTACATACTTATAAACTTATATAATCTGCATTCACACAAAATAAGCTGTGGAAATGTTTTAGGATCGTTTTCTGTTGAATCCCATTCCCTGAATCCTAATGAACAGTGCTATCACCCACTGATAAAGTAGCTATTTAAATAATCATTTAAGTGGTTCCAAATGCCAATAATGATGCTGGATATAAGTCACTAAGAAAGACTCACAGAACTGAGCTTGTATGTATTGGAAAAAGGAGAAATGTTGCTGACTTTAAAGTGCTAGGAGGAATGGATAATATAAACACAAGTGGGCTGTTTAAGTTGTATCATGAGCAAAGAACCAAAGAATACACATATAAAATTAACAACCCTCAAGCAGTACTTCAGATTAAAAGGAACAATTTTCTCCGTGTTGTGGTTATCTAGAATAGACTGCCAGTGAAAGTGATTAATATTATAATTATTAATATAATTTTAAGGGATGGATGAAAATCTGCTAAGACTATGGATTATATGGATATGTATAGATAGAGATGGTAGTAGGCTGTGTGCAACACATGTTACATTGTGGTAGGCAACTTATCTAGTATGTATAATGTAAGATGTTAAAGTTATGCAAGGATCTGGAGCTTTACGAGTTTTATCCTATGAAAAAGTTGCAAGACCTTTTGTTAGGAGATTAAATGATGGATTGGACGATGATGGAATGAATGTAATGGTCTGTGGAAGTAGTAGGTGTGATGAGCTCAATATTCTCATATTTCACACATTCTTATATAGGAGCAGAATATAGGAGAAGAATGCTGGTTTTCATTATTGTATCCCACTTTGATGTACAGTAATTAGTGTTCTGATGGTATTTGCTATGCTGGCCTGTTAACTGGTATGTGGTACGATGTCACTTCCCCATTGCGCTCCAGGAGGGAGGGGTTAACTGTGCGTGGGAAACCATACATCTAGTGCCTCTGATCCATTTTGAGAATGATGAATATGCATCAATAAAAAGGATTAGCTGTAAGATCAGTGTATTAATGGGAGCAAAACAAAAATACAATACTGCTGAACAAGTCCATTTTCATTATGAAATTTTTCACTTGTAATAGTTTATTCTAAATATCGCTAATGTCAGCTAAACTTCAGTTCAGGAAGTACAAGCCTTAATAAATATTATTACAACTTTGTATCCAAAGCAGTTTTGAGGGCTTTATAATGAATGTAGCAGAGCTGAGGTATCTAATATTTATGTTTGTTATTATGATGATACTTCATTAGTAGGAATGGTATGAAATGATTGAAAATAGCAATTTTTTTCTCATTCTACATTGTTGTATGCAAATCATTGAAAAGAAATGAAGGGAAATGTGTGCATATTTCAGGATGTTTGGAAGTTGACAACTGAACTGAAGTTTTAGACTTTAGATTGGCCTTGACATTCCTTTTATCCCCTCCAGACTCAACTATTCCAATGCTCTCCTGACTGGCCTTGAAACCTATATCTTCCGTGAACTTTAGTTCATCCAGAACTCTGCTGTCCGTATCCTAACCTATACAAAGACTCAGTCATCCATCACCCCTGTCCTCGTTGACTTTGGCCTTGGACCCCAGGGCCCCAAATTTTTTATTCTTATTCTTGCATTTAAACTTCTTTATGTATTCACCCCTCCCTATCTCCATACTCTCCTCCCCTGCTGTGTCCCCTCCCAAACTGTTTGTTCCTCTGACTCTTGTGCACCTCTTCAGAGAGAGAGAAGGGGATAAAATATCTAAGTATCAGTTGTGGCTCAGTGGGTAGCACTCTCGCCTCTGAGTCAGAAGGTTGTGGGTTCAAATTCACTCCAGAGACATGAGCACAAAAATCTAGGCTGACACTCCAGTGAGAGGGTGTGCTGCACTGTTGGAGGGGCTGGCTTTCAGATGAGACATTAAATCGAGGCCCCGCCTGCTCTCTCAGGTAGACGTAAAAGATCCCATGGCACTATTTTGAAGAAAAGCAGGAGACTTATCCCCGGTGTCCTGGCCAATATTTATCCCTCAATCAACGTCACTAAAACAGATTATCTGGTCATTACCACATTGCTGTTTTTGGGAGCTTTCTGTGCACAAATTGGCTGCTACATTTCCTACGTTACAACAATGACTGCACTTCAAAAAGTACTTCATTGGCTATAAAGTGCTTTGGGATGTCCAATGGTCATGAAAGGTGCTTTATAAATGCAAGTCTTTCCTTCTTTATCTTTGATCAAAATTAATGTTACACTGTGCTGTCTGTCTGCAATTTAAAAGCATTGCATTTGTTCCTTTTAAAATAAACCATTCTAGGACCTATCCCTGAATTCCATTTACACTGAATTCCATTTACACTGAATTGTCCTCTCAGTAACTTAAGGAAAGAAAAACTTTAGTGACTTTTCAGTTAATACACAATTCTTCTGCTTCTGGGTTCCTTATGAAAATGGGCATGCTGGGAATCATTAGTGAATCCAACTGTGTGTCTGTAAACAGCCTATCCTAGTAATTTGCCATCTCAATACCTTAATGTTTATTTTGTGAGCAGGAACAATAATTTCACTGCCTAATGAACAGCTTTTTCATTCCAGTGAAAAACAAAAATACACATTGTGAATAATTTAATGGCTCACATAGTATTGCTGAAGAAATTGCTCTGTCTCTTCAATAAACAGTTTATATAAGGCCAGTAACAGCATGTGATAAATGATTGTCATCTCACATATGTGGAGTATGGAATTCATTTCATCTGTGTTAGATAACAACCTGACCAGAACTGTTTTCCTGGAAGCCACTGGCAGCTGGAAAAAAGATCATTCCACTTTGTGCTGTGAGTTTCCTAAGGCATTAGAATCACAAATCAGTTACGTGGAAAGACTGGAGAAGTTGGTTGTTCTCCTTAGAGCAGAGAAAGCTAAGGAGAGATTTAATAGAGTTCAAAATCATGAAGGGTTTTAATAGAGTATATAATGCAAAACTGTTTCCAGTGGCAGAAGGGTTTGTAACTAGAAGACACAGATTTAAGTTGATTGGCAAAAGAATCAGAAACGACATGAGAAGAAAAACATTATGCGGCAAGATGTTGTAATCTGGAATGACCTGCCTGAAAGGGTGGTGCTAGCAGATCAATAGCAACTTTCAAAAGGGAATTAGATCAATAATTGAACGGGAAAATTACAGGGCTATGGGAACAGAGCAGGTGAATGGGAGTAATTGCATAGCTCTACCAAAGAGCCAGCACAGGCACAATGGGCCAAGTGGCCTCTTTCTGTGCTGTATCATTCTATATGTTCATGATGTTCATATGCCATGATGTGCAAGGATTCTTCATTGTGGTCAAGGTCACCTACAGGCCAAACACCCAAGGCCACCTACAGGCCAAACACCCAAGGCCCCACTCCACTGCTGGCCAAGAACGGGGAAACACTCATCAAGGACACCAAGGCAGTCAGGGCCCGCTGGAAGGAGCACTTCGAAGATCTCCTCTGCCTTCGAGACTCTGCCTTTGACTCGAGTGTTCTCGACTCCATCCTGCAGCATGTTACCTGCCACCATCTCAGTGAGAACCCAACACGGCACGAGGTAGGAAAAGCCATAAGACAGCTTAAGAACAACAAGGTTACGGGAGCGGATGGAATCCCCGCTGAGGCACTGAAGTATGGCGGGGAGGAACTGTTGGCGCGAATACATGACCTCATCTCTCTCATCTGGAGGGAGGAGAGCATGCCGGGAGATCTCAGAGATGCAGTGATCGTGACCATCTTTTAAAAAGGGGACAAGTCCGACTGCAGCAACTACAGGGGAATCTCCCTGCTATCAGCCACTGGGAAAGTCGTCGCTGGAGTCCTCCTCAACCGTCTTCTCCTTGTGGCTGAGGAGCTCCTCCCGGAGTCACAATGCGGATTTCGTCCCCTCCGGTGCACAACAAACATGATTTTTGCAGCGCGACAGCTGCAGGAAAATTGCAAGGAACAGCACCAACCCTTATACATGGCCTTCTTCGACCTTACAAAGGCCTTTGACACTGTCTATGGAGGGTCTATGGAGCGTCCTCCTCCGTTTCGGATGCCCTCAAAAGTTCGTCACCATCCGCTGCCTGCTCCACGACGACATGCAGGCCGTGATCCTTACCAACGGATCCATTACAGACCCAATCAACGTCCGGACCGGGTCAAACAGGGTAGCATCGTCACCCCAACCCTCTTCTCAATCTTCGTTGCTGCCATGCTCCACCTCACAGTCAACAAGCTCCCCGCTGGAGTGGAACTAAACTACAGAACCATGGGAACCTGTTCAACCTTCGTCGTCTCCAGGCCAGGTCCAAGACCAACCTAACCTCTGTCGTCGAGCTACAGTACGTGGATGATGCCTGCGCCAAGCACATACAGAAGCTGCACTCCAGGACATAGTTGACGTATTTACTGAGGCATACGAAAGCATGGGCCTTACGCTAAATATCCTTAAGACAAAGGTCCTCCACCAGCCTGTCCTCGCCGCACAGCATTGCCCCCCCAGCCATCAAGATCCACAGTGTGGCTGTGGACAACATTTCCCATACCTCGGGAGCCTCTTATCAACAAGAGCAGACATTGACGACGAGATTCAACACCGCCTCCAGTATGCCAATGCAGCCTTCGGCCGCCTGAGGAAAAGAGTGTTTGAAGACAAGGCCCTCAAATCTGCCACCAAGCTCATGATCTACAGGACTGTAGTAATACCCGCCCTCCTGTATGACTCAGAGAAATGGGCCATGTGCTGTAGACACCTCAAGTCGCTGGAGAAATACCACCAACGATGTCTCCGCAAGATCCTACAAATCCCCTGGGAGGGCAGATGCACCAACATTAGCGTCCTCGACCAGGCCAACATCCCCAGTATTGAAGCACTGACCACGCTTGATCAGCTCCTCTTGGCAGGCCACATTGTTCGCATGCCAGACACGAGACTCCCAAAGCAAGCGCTCTACTCAGAACTACTTCACAGCAAATGAGCCAAAGATGGGTAGAGGCAACTTTACAAGAACACCCTCAAAGCCTCCCTGATAAAGTGCAACATCCCTACTGACAACTGGAAGTCCCTGGCCAAAGACCGCCCTAAGTGGAGGAAGTGCATCCGGGAGGGCGCTGAGCACCTCGAGTCTCACCGAGAGCATGCAGAAATCAAGCGCAGGCAGCAGAAAGAGCATGTGGCAAACCTGTCCCACCCACCCTTTCCCTCAACGACTATCTGTCCCACCTGTGACAAGGACTGTGGCTCTCGTATTTGACTGTTCAGCCACCTAAGGACTCATTTTAAGAGTGGAAGCATGCCATACTTGATTCCGAGGGACTGCCTATGATGATGATGATCATTCTGTGAAAGTATGTCACAGCTATACACCAGGTGCAATCAGGCATTCTCATTTTGGTTCTCATCATTTGCAATAGCCTTATAACCAGGCAATTAATTTGTAACCGTCTGCTCCATACAAGAAGAAAAAACTGCCATATCACACCAAAACTCCATTACTTAAAGATCAATTTATTTGCAGTTTGTAATGGAACAAGATACTGTAATATATGCATTGGAGTCTAGAAATTACTGTTGGTAATAAGAACGTGCAGCTTTACACATTCATACTGCATTGTTCATTTTGCTATTTTAATGCAACTGTTAATCTGTTAAATGATTTAACTTCTCTTGAAATATAACTGGCATAAGAATGTTATACAAATGCATTAAGAGTTTAACACTATTATCACTAACAGTAATTCCTAGGCGAGTATAACTAAATACTGTACAAGGAGTTGTTGAATACATTGTTTACTCCACTTGTGCAGAAGATCTGGTGAAAGTGGCTTATGATTTTGTTGCTCCATTTCATCAGTGATGCCACTTTACAGTTTTATTTTAGTGATACCATTAACAGTTGCATTAAAATAGCAAAATGAACAATGCAGTATGAATGTGTTAAGCTACACGCTCTTATTGTCAACAGTAATCCAGAGGCCTGAACTAATGATCCGGAGACATGAATTCAAATCCCACCACGGCAGCTGGGGAATTTAAATTTGGGTAATTAAATAAATCTAATCATGGGTGACCATGAAACTACCGGATTGTCATAAAAACCCATCTGCTTCACTAATGTCATTTAGGAAAGGAAATCTGCCGTCCTTACCTGGCCTGGCCTATATGTGACTACAGACCCACAGCGATGTGGTTGACTTTTAACTGCCTGTTGAAATGGCCTAGCAAGCAACTCGGGTGTACCAAACCTCTACAAAGAAGTATCACCAGATGGACTGCAGCGGTTCAAGAAAGCGGCTCACCACCACCTTCTCAAGGACAATTAGGGAAGGGCAATAAATGCTGGCCTTGCCAGCAATGTCCACATCCCATGAACCAAAAAAAACTCATGAACATTGCTGAAAGAGCCCCATTTATCAACTTTTAACTAAACTCAATAAATAACTTACCTAACAAAACTTTTTTTCAAAAATAAACTGGCTAGAATTCTCCATTCATCTGTCAGTGCATTTAGAGACATGAAATCTGCCCTCAATAAGTGAAAATGTTTTTAACAAGCTCCATAATTATATCTGTCAAGAAAAGCAGCAAGGGGTGCATGATGGCAAGGGGAAAAATAATCTGTTTTCAAGAGCACAGTTGTGGTTCACGCGCACAATTCTGGCACCAATTACTTCCCTTACACAGAAAGAATGTCGGCAGGAAGTGCCAGTAATGGTGAGTTGACATTCTTTCCGAATAGGGATATTTATAGGAATTGGTTTTATGTTGACTTCAGAAAAATATTTCCACTTGTTGGCATTTCTGAAAAAAATGAATGTGAGTCTGCTGTTCATATTGTTCTAACCAATTATTAAAAGGGTTTTCATGTGATTTTTATGCCTTCCTTTTGTTCATAAATTTCTATAAAATTACATCAAAATCTGTCCCGCTCATTTAACATAGTGGACTGGAATTTCGCGCAATGGCGAGATGGGCGACATACATTGTAAATTTCGGCATTTTGTGCAGCTGCGAATTTACTCCAATAGTACTTGCCGATGTAGTTTGACTATGTCATAGCGAGCACATAGTTCTTGCAGATGTAGTTTGACTATGCCATAGCGAGCACAGTTGCTGAATCAGAAGCGGAGCAGCCAATGGACAATTCAATGAGGAAAAGCATAATATTGACAACAACTAGAAGTGATCAGGAAAGAGAATGCTGAAGTCCAGCACCAAAACATTTGTATTATATTAGTTAAGATAAAATGATAATTGTAATTTAGCACAAATCTAAATATGCATTCAGATTTGTGACTCCCATGGTTTTACCAGCAATTCCTCTTTCTCTAAACAGATATCTATCTATAAAACAGTCTGTACCAGGAGCACTCTCCTCTTGGATTTGGCCATCAAACCCGAGACAGATTTCGATACAGTGAGGATTAATTCTGTCTATTTGTCAGGCAAACAGCCTCGTCCCCTGCAGTGACGCAAATAACAGAAGCTTTGGCTTCCTATTTTCCGTGCCCACACACTGTGCTTGGTCTCCCATGGAATTAACTTGCACAGCCTTCCATGCACAAGATCCAGAATTAAAATTGAACCTAAATTAAAGTAAACCTTTTAGAATATTCATTATCTGTGTAGATTGTAAAACAAAGCAGTGCAATGCACACCTAACATAGCACTGTTCTTCACATCCACTAATAAGGTGACACAAATTTGAAAAACAAGTGTGTTTATTTGCATCAGTCACATTTTTAAATGTTGCTTTTTGAGGTGTCAAATACATTCTTGTACCTTTTTTTTAGAAAGTAAATCTGTTTTTATTAAATAGAAAATCTGCACTATCATACAACATGTTATTTTTGAAGCCTCTTTCCTGTACAGTAATTGAAGAAGTGCTTGCGGGCCATGAATATAAAACACACAAGTGTTTTCCAAAACGTGAACACACTACCTCCTATATAACAATAGGCAAACAAATGTGTTTCCTGTTTAAATAATGTTAAAGAGCAAATTATCAAGGCTATGTTTGGACCACTTGGAAAAATACACAATTGTCAAATTAACAGTCAAGAAGGACTTAGTAAAACACAATCAGCTGGGATACTTGATCCAACCTAAAGTCCGTGTTCTAAAAGGAAAAGTGGGCCATAGCAGATATGCAATAAATGCCACTGAAGGAGGTATGTGTAAAGAACAATTTGGTGGGTTTTGATGATTTCATTTTACAGCATAGTTCAGACAGACTTTGAGCAAATATGGCAAAGCAACAAGACTCTGCTCCATTTTGTTCTTCAAATGTATGATGACTTGGGAATTCTAAGTAATGTGAACCATTTTGTGATTTTACAAACTGATGATATTCCAGCAAATATCGCAGCAAGTAGCCAAGATAATTTCCTGCAGTTTCACTTGGGAAAAAAAAGTGATTTCAACTGCTGATGGATCCTTGAAATGTAGAAATCACACTGCTTTCCAGGTTCCCAAGGGCCCAGCAGTGCCAATGTTTTTCAGTCCAAGTGAGTGCGGCATTAAAAGTAGAGTTATTTCAAGAAATTGGCAATCGCCGTTGATTTTAATGGGGAGGAGCTATGATTATGAATTCTCACTGTATTGGTGATAGTTACTGGTGGAGTGGCGCAAAATTCCCAGGAATTTATGGTGACAAAAATGGCATAAGTCACTCATAAGAACATAACAACATATGAAATAGGAGCAGAAGTAGGCCATCTGGCCACTTGAGCCTGCTCCGCCATTCAATAAGATCATGGCTGATCTGATCATGGTCTCTACTCCACTTCCCTGCCCACTCCCCATACCACCTTGACTCCCTTATCATTCAAAGATCTGTCTATCTCCACCTTAAATATATTCAAAGACCCAGCCTCCACAGCTCTCTGGGGTAGAGAATTCCAAAGATTCGCAACCCTCAGAGAAGAAATTACTCCTCATTTCTGTTTTAAATGGGAGACCCCTTATTCAGAAACTATGCTCTCTAGTTCTAGATTCCCCCATGAGGGGAAACATCCTCTCTGCATCTACCCTGACAAGCCCCCTCAGAATCTTGTGTGTTTCAATAAGATCACCTCTCATTCTTCTAAACTCCAAGGAGTATAGGCCCAACCTGTTCAACCTTTCTTCATATGACAACCCTAATTGTCTAATTGTCCCAGGAATCAACCTCGTGAACCTTCTCTAACTGCCTTCAATGCAAGTATATCCTTCCTTAAATAAGGAGACCAAAATTGTACGCAGTACTCCAGGTGTGGTCATACCAATGCCCTTTATAGTTGGAGCAGGACTTCCCTACTTTTATACTCCATCCCCCTTGCAATAAAGGCTAATATTCCATTTAGCTTCCTAATGAATTGCTGTACCTGCATGCTAACTTTTTGTGTTTCATGTACAAGAACAGCCAGGTGTCTCTGTACTGCAGCATTTTGTAATTGCTCCCCATTTAAATAATTGCTTTTTTATTTTTCCTACCAAAGTGGATAACCTCACATTTTTCCACATTATACTCCATCTGCCAAATTTTTGCCCACTCACTTAGCCTGCCGATATCCCTTTGTCGATTCTTTACATCCTATCTTTGTATCATCAACAAATTTAGCTACATTACACTCAGTCCCTTCATCCACGTCATTCATATAAATTGTAAATAATTGAGGCCCCAGCACTGATCCTTGCGACACCCCACTAATAATAGTTTACCATCCTGAAAATGACCCATTTATCCCAACTTTCTGTTTTCTGTTAGTTAGCCAATACTCTATCCATGCTAATATATTACCCCCAACCCCTGAGCTCTTATCTTGTGCAGTAACCTTCTGTGTGGCACCTTATCGAATGCTTTCTGGAAATCCAAATACACTACATCTACTGGTTCCCCTTTATCCACTCTGCTCATTACATAGAAACATAGAAACATAGAAAATAGGTTCAGGAGTAGGCCATTCGGCCCTTGGAGCCTGCACCATCATTCAATAGGATTATGGCTGATCATGCAACTTCAGTACCCCTTTACTGCTTTCTCTCCATACCCCTTGTTCCCTTTAGCTGTAAGGGCCGCATCTAGCTCCCTTTTGAATATATCTAACAAACTGGCCTCAACAAATTTCTGTGGTAGAGAATTCCACAAGTTCACAATTCTCTGAGTGAAGAAATTTCTCCTCATCTCGGTCCTAAATGGCTTACCCCTTATCCTTAGACTGTGACCCCTGGTTCTGGACTTTCCCAACATCGGAAACATTCTTCCTGCATCTAACCTGTCCAATCCCATCAGAATTTTATGTTTCTATGAGATCCCCTCTCATTCTTCTAAATTCCAGTGAATATAAGCCTAGTCGATCCAGTCTTTCTTCATATGTCAGTCCGGCCATCCCAGGAATCAGTCTGGTGAACCTTCGCTGCACTCCCTCAATAGCAAGAATGTCCTTCCTCAGATTAGGAGACCAAAACTGTACACAATATTCAAGGTGTGGCCTCACCAAGGCCCTGTACAACTGCAGTAAGACCTCCCTGCTCCTATACTCAAATCCTCTTGCTATGAAGGCCAACATGCCATTTGCCTCTTCACCACCTGCTGTACCTGCATGCCAACTTTCAATGACTGATGTACCATGGCAGCAAGTTTATCAAAAATGATTTCCCTTTCATAAAACCATGCTGACTCTGCTTGACTGCATTATGATTTTCTAAATGTCCTGGTACTACTTCCTTAATGATGGACTCCAGCATTTTCCCAATGACAGATGTTATGCTAACTGGTCTATAGTTTCCTGCTTTCTGTCTCCCTCCTTTCTTAAATAGTGGTGTTACATTTGTCGTTTTCCAGTCCACAGGGAATTTTGGTAGATTACAACCAATGCATCCACTATCTCTGCAGCCACTTCATTTAAGACCCTAGTTTGCAGGCCATCAGGCCCAAGGGACCTGTCCACCTTTAGTCCCATTAGTTTTCTTAGTACTTTATCTCTAGTGATCGTGATTGTTTTAAGTTCTCGCCCTCCCCTCCCCCCAGCCACCAATTGCCATAGCTCCTTGATTATCAATTATTGAGATATTTTTAGTGTCCTCTACCGTGAAGACCAAAACAAAATATTTGTTCAAAGTCTCTTCCATTTCCCTGTTTCCCATTATTAATTCTCCAGTCTCATCCTCTAAGGGACCAACGTTTACTTTAGCTACTCATTTCCTATTTATATACCTGTAGAAGCTCTTACTGAGTTTTTATATTTCTTGCTAGTTTACTCGCATATGTTATCTTCTCTCTCTTTATCATTTTTTTAGTCGTCCTTTGCTGATTTCTAAAAATTTCCCAATTCTCTGGCCTTCCACTGTCCTTCTCTATGTTGTATGACTTAGTTTTCAATTTGATACCATCTTTTACTTCCTTAGTTAGCCACGGATGGTTCATCCTTCTCTTAGCATTTTTTTTCTCACTGGAATAAATCTTTGCTGAGAGTTATGAAATATCTCCTTGAATGTTTCACGCCAGAATTTCTTCTTCCTTTGGTGCCATCAAGCGGGCCATATAACCTAGATGCGGCATTGCAATGGCGCAAGTCTTCAGGAAATTCTGGTTTATAGTTACTTCCTACAATTTGGTAAACAATCTACAGGAAACTTCAGAAATTATTTTTTTTTATGATGATGCACAATGTAATGATGACCTATGTTGAATTCAGTAACTCTGGATATGTTAAGAAGTAAAAAAAAATGTCAATGTCAATGAGCTACTATAGTGTGTAGGTCATTGACGGCAATTTAGATGAGGTGCTTTCCTGTAAGAATGGAAGGAAAATCAGAAGGAAACTTTTGTTACTCCATTACAGGAAAGCAAAGCCATTAATTTACAGTTTTCATGGAAAAATGAGGGAATCCAACATACAATCCCCAAAATACTGGTATTCCCATATAATCCCATGTAATAAAAATGAAATTTGATTTATTAAGTCACCATAAATTAATGGTTCTAATCATAAATGGACTAAATCACAGAACGTTATCCTTAAAACACCAGAAGCCCATAGAATAAAACTAGAATTTGACTTATTGAGTCATTGCAAATTACAGTTCCTATGGATTAACAATCAGATAGTTTGGAGATAGTTTGCCTTTGACTCGAGTGTCTTTGACTCCATCCCGCAGCATGCTACCCGCCACCATCTCAGTGAGACCCCAACATGGCACGAGGTAGAAAAACCAATAAGACAGCTTAAAAACAACAAGGCTACGGGTGCGGACGGAATCCCTGCTGAGGCATTGAAGTATGGCGGAGAGGCACTGCTGGCGCGAATACACGACCTCATCGCTCTCATCTGGAGGGAGGAGAGCATGCCGGGGGATCTCAGAGGTGCAGTAATCGTGATCATCTTTAAAAAAGGGGACATGTCTGACTGCAGCAACTGCAGAGGAATCTCCCTGCTATCAGCCACTGGGAAAGTCGTCGCTAGAGTCCTCCTCAACCGACTTCTTCCTGTGGCCGAAGAGCTCCTCCCGGAGTCACAATGCAGATTTCGCCCCCTATGGAGCACAACGGACAAGATTTTTGCAGCGCGACAGCTACAGGAAAAATGCAGGGAACAGCGGCAACCCTTATACATGGCCGCCTTCAACCTTACAAAGGCTTTTGACACTGTCAACCGCGAGGGTCTATGGAGCGTCCTCCTCCATTTCGGATGCCTCCAAAAGTTGTCACTATCCTCCGCCTGCTCCACGACGACATGCAGGCCGTGATCCTTACCAACAGATCCATCACAGACCCAATCCACGTCCGGACCGGGGTCAAACAGGGCATCGTCATCGCCCCAACCCTCTTCTCAATCTTTCTCGCCGCCATGCTCCACCTCAGTCAACAAGCTCCCCGCTGGAGTGGAACTAAACTACAGAACCAGTGGGAAGCTGTTCAACTTGCGCCGTCTCCAGGCCAGATCCAAGATCACCCCAACCTCTGTCGTCGAGCTACAGTACGCGGACGACGCCTGGGTCTGCGCACATGCAGAGGCTGCACTCCAGAACATAGTCGACGTATTTACTGAGGCGTACAAAAGCATGGGCCTTATGCTAAACATCTGTAAGACAAAGGTCCTCCACTAGCCTGTCCTCACCTCATAGCACTGCCCCCCCAGTCATCAAGAGCCACGGCGCGGCCCTGGACAACATGGACCACTTCCCATATCGCGGGAGCCTCCTATCAACAAGAGCAAGCATCGACAACGAGATCCAACATCACCTCCAGTGCAGCCTTTGGCTGCCTGAGGAAAAGAGTGTTTGAAGACCAGGCCCTCAAAACTGCCACCAAGTTCATGGTCTACAGGGCTGTAGGAGTACCTGCCCTCCTGTAAGGCTCAGGGACATGGACCATGTATTGTAGACACCTCAAGTTGCTGGAGAAATATCACCAACGATGTCTCCGCAAGATCCTACAAATCCCCTGGGAGGACAGGCGCACCAACATCAGCGTCCTCATTCAGGCTAACTTCCCCAGCATTGAAGCACTGACCACACTCGATCAGCTCCACTGGGCAGGCCACACAGTCCACATGCCAGACACGAGACTCCCAAAGCAAGTGCTCTACTCGGAGCTCCCACCCGGCAAACAAGCCAAAGGTGGGCAACGGAAACGCTACAAGGATACCCTCAAAGCCTCCCTGATAAAGTGCAACATCCCCACTGACACCTGGGAGTCCCTGGCCCAAGACTGCCCTAAGTGGAGGAAGTGCATCCGAGAGGGCGCTGAGCACCTCGATTCTCAACGCCGAGAGCATGCAGAAATCAAGCCCGGACAGCGGAAAGAGCATGCGGCAAACCAGTTCCACCCAACCCTTCCCTCAACGACTATCTATCCCACCTGTGACAGAGTCTGTGGCTCTCGTATTGGACTGTTCAGCCACCAAACAACTCACTTCAGGAGTGGAAGCAAGTCTTCCTCGATTCCGAGGGACTGCCTATGATGATGAGTTTGGGAGCATGCCACCGCTGCAGAGCATGGGAAGATCTAAAGATGTAATAAAATAAATATAGTTTTATCGATATAGTTCAGTGGTATCAGTTTGGTTCAGTCAGTAGTACTGTTGCCTTTGAGTTAGAAAGTTGTGAGTTCAAGCCCGACTATAGGTTTTGAGCACTTGATCTAGGCTGTCATTATAGTGAAGTATTAAGAGGGATGCTACATTATCAGATGCCATTTTAGGGATTAAATGTTAAACTCAGACCTGTTCAAAGTGGACATAAAATATTCCATTACTCTAATCAAAGAAGAGCAGGGAGGTCTCCTGATCAACATTCTCCACAATCAACACCAAAAACAGATTGTCTCGTGAATCATTGATTTGCTGTTTGTGGGATCTTGTTGTGTATAAATTGCCTGCCATGTTTAGCTATATAATAGTGACAATATTTCACATGTATTAATTGGATGTGAAGCACTTTGGGACATCTTGTGAAAAGTGCTATTTTTCTTTTCTAAGAGGGAATTTTTGCAGTTTTCCCTTCTGAAGTTATAGAAGAAAAATAACGCAACTGTAGCACCAGAAAGGCAGACCTACCCAATTTTCATTAGCATGCGGCAATGTTTGATTCCTTCCACCACTTCCTTCATGAAAGGTTCTATTGTGGAATCTAAGCTGCAGCTACATTGGAAACCAATAACATTTTTACACTAGATTGGGTGGTTAGGTTTATTGTATTCGATTGTAGGCTTTGAAGTTTTGATTTTTAATTTACATTTTTTAAATCCTCATGTTTATTAAGTTGAGAGATGCTCGTACTGGGGAACAGAACACGTCCCAATTCAGGCTCCGAGCGCTAGCATCACACATATGCAGGTCAGGTATAGCCCAATAAATGCAGATTAAAGCTCTCTTTACTCTACCCAACATGTCTCAGCTCATATCTACCAGAAACTCGATTGAGACTGTCCAAACAGATTTCACATAGGATGTCACGAGGACACATTCATTCCATGAGGACACATTCATTCCATCAGTCCCTGCTGGATTTGGACCGAAGTCCAATCTGTGGAAGGTTGCCATCAGAATACTAACAAGTTTACTGCTCAGATATTAAAACTAATCTTGCCCTACTAAAGCTCTGATAAAATATTCTACAAACAAAGATTAAAGCATCTGAATAGGTCAATTGCAGGAAATTAGTCATTGTGTTTTTTTTAGTTTATTTGGTTTTAATGAATAGACAAGCAAGGAAATGATACTAAATCTATATATCGAACCGTGGTATGTAGGTCTCCATCCTACTAAAAGGATATTGAAGCACCAGACAGAGTGTAGAAAAGATTCACAAACATGTTACAGGAATTAAGAGGATGCAACTATCAGAAAAGATTGATCAGGCTGAGGCTCTTTTCTCTGGAAAAAAGAAGACTAAGTGGGGATCTGATAGAGGTCTTTAAAACAATGAAGAGATTCAACAGAGGTGGATATGGAGAAACTGGTTCTACTTGTGGGTGAGCCCAGAACAACAGGACACAAATATAAGATAGCCACTAATATATCAAATAAAG
Source organism: Pristiophorus japonicus (assembly GCF_044704955.1). Classification (NCBI taxonomy): domain Eukaryota; kingdom Metazoa; phylum Chordata; class Chondrichthyes; family Pristiophoridae; genus Pristiophorus; species Pristiophorus japonicus. The sequence goes on along the minus strand of NC_091983.1, from coordinate 74,071,408 downwards.
AATTTAGGAGGAATGTACACAAAGAATGGTGAGAATGTGGAACGCATTGTGTTGGGGTAAAAAGAAGACTTCTCTTCTTCAAGGTGGATCCCCTGAAATAAGGGATCGACACCCACCCATGTAGTGACCACGGAATCATTCAGATGAAATCTCGGTTCAACCGATCTTTATTCAAGCAAAAGTTCAGAAATGAACCTTCAAAGTACAGGAGTTCCACATGTACAATTATACAGTTTTTCGAGGTGTGTGACCCTCCTACAAAACTTCTATGACCATCGATTGGCCTACAGCTTATCAGCGGAACTTCATTGATTCATTGACCCTTACCAGACTGGCTGCTGAGTGATTTCCCCAACCCTTCCATCACCCATCACATGTAAGCCTTCTGGAATATGTTGTTCTACAGTGTCACCCTCGTCTCAGCTTCTCATGACGTGTTGGTTAACCTTGCTTCCCAGGGTTTGTTATGCATCTGGTTTCTTATCAGCCAATACTATCCCTTTCCCAAAAGCTCCAGCCAAAACTATCTCATTCCCATGAGTGCAGCTGCTGCTACGATCTATGTTTCCAGATGGCTTACTCCCTACTGTCCTTGGTAGGTGTTATTCTGTACTGAATATGTAAGTTTCCATTTTCTATCAATCTGTACTAAAGTTCAACACATTTGATGGTTCATTTACCATCAAGCATTGTTCCAAAAACCCATTTTAAGCGAGTTTTATAAGCGAGCTTTACATACATAAGCGAGTTTTACATACAATCTGTCAATAGGCGATATATTACAATCCCTACCTTGAGGTGGAGGAACTCCCCACTCCTCACAACTTCCTAATACAGATAAGCCCTTTAATATGGACCAATTTATATGTCCGATCAATTCACTATCTTCAGTATCCACTTTAGTGACCATCTGTCTGTCTACTTCCACTTTGGTGACAATATTTTATCATCTTACAATACTCTACCCCCTTACACGCTGCCACATGGAGTGGTTGAAGCAGAGAGCATTGATGCATTTAGGGGGTTAGCTTAATGCATACATGAGGGGGAAGGGAATGGAGGAATACGGGTGGGCAAGGTGGGAAGATGAAATTAGAGGCGGACGAGGCTTGTGTGGAGTATAAACACCAGCATAGACCAGTTGGATCAATTAACCTGTATGTGTTGTAGATTCTATACAATGCAATTTACTTAAACATAATCCAAAAAGCAAGGAGCAGGAGGGGAAATTGACCCTGAAAATCTATGGCATTTGTGGTATACACCAGGCACAACTTCAACAGGAGTCCACCAGAATCTGGAAAAGCCAGGTCGAAGCCTTACACAGAAACATAGAAACATAGAAAATAGGTGCAGGAGTAGGCCATTCGGCCCTTCTAGCCTGCACCGCCATTCAATGAGTTCATGGCTGAACATGCAACTTCAGTACCCCATTCCTGCTTTCTCACCATACCCCTTGATTCCCCTAGTAGTAAGGACTTCATCTAACTCCTTTTTGAATATATTTAGTGAATTGGCCTCAACAACTTTCTGTGGTAGAGAATTCCACAGGTTCACCACTCTCTGGGTGAAGAAATTCCTCCTCATCTCGGTCCTAAATGGCTTACCCCTTATCCTTAGACTGTAACCTCTGGTTCTGGACTTCCCCAACATTGGGAACATTCTTCCTGCATCTAACCTGTCTAACCCCGTCAGAATTTTAAACGTTTCTATGAGGTCCCCTCTCATTCTTCTGAACTCCAGTGAATACAAGCCCAGTTGATCCAGTCTTTCTTGATAGGTCAGTCCCGCCATCCCGGGAATCAGTCTGGTGAACCTTCGCTGCACTCCCTCAATAGCAAGAATGTCCTTCCTCAGGTTAGGAGACCAAAACTGTACACAATACTCCAGGTGTGGCCTCACCAAGGCCCTGTACAATTGTAGCAACACCTCCCTGCCCTTGTACTCAAATCCCCTCGCTATGAAGGCCAACATGCCATTTGCTTTCTTAACCGCCTGCTGTACCTGCATGCCAACCTTCAATGACTGATGTACCATGACACCCAGGTCTCTTTGCACCTCCCCTTTTCCTAATCTGTCACCATTGTGGATTCTACAATGATCTGCTGGAGGCAGAACCTCATCCTTCCCAAAACCCGTCCATTGACATAAGATGGAGTGGAGTCTCCCAACGCTGGGAATTCCTGCACCGTTGGCCATCAGTGGCACCTGATGTTAGGTTGGCAAAGTACATCTTGTCAGACCAGCCATACCTCACCTGCCGAGAGTGGAAGTGGGATCCATCATCTTCATAGGCAGTCCATCGGAATCAAGTAAGACTTGCTTGCACTCCTGAAGTGAATTCTTTGGTGGCTGAACAATCCAATACGAGAGCCACAGACTCTGTCACAGGTGGGACAGATAGTCGTTGAGGGAAGGGGTGGGTGGGACTGTTTTTCCGCATGCTCTTTACGCTGTCTGCGCTTGATTTCTGCATACTCTCGGCGTTGAGACTTGAGATGCTCAGCGCCCTCTCGGATGCACTTCCTCCACTTAGGGCGGTCTTGGGCCAAGGACTCCCAGGTGTCAGTGGGGATGTTGCACTTTATCAGGGAGGCTTTGAGGGTATCCTTGTAGCGCTTCTGCTGCCCACTCGTTTACCGTGAAGGAGCTCCGAGTAGAGCACTTGCTTTGGGAGTCTCGTGTCTGGCATGCGGACTATGTGGCCTGCCCAGCAGAGCTGATCGCGTGTGGTCAGTGCTTCAATGCTGGGGATGTTAGCCTGCATGAGGATCCAGACCTGGATCCCAAAAAAAGGTTGATACAGTTTTTTTGGGGGGTTGCAGGAAACAGGCTGAGCCACCTCCACTGCACTTTGTGGCATCTGCTACTGGCAGACAAATCAGAGAACTTCCCTTGATTCTGGACAATCTGCCGGAGTCAGTGGCTGCAGTTTCCAGTGGGCACATCTTGGCATTTAAATGTTGAGATACACGCCATTAGGCCCATTATATTTTTAAAGTCATTTGAAAAGCAATTAATTAATATTTTTGTTTTTGACTCGGTTGGGGGAATTAGCAGTGAATGAACATGTTTGTAGTATTTTGTAACTGTATCACTTTTAGTCTAATACTTTTGACTTTTGGAATTTCCCCCTACTGTTAAACAGTATGCTGACCTCATGCATTTTACTTCTCACTGCATCAAAATTTCCAAACCATGATGAGTTGATACTATTATACTGGTAGCTAGTTTCTTTGATATAACTGACAAAAAGGATGAAAGTTTTCACAATCTCAACCCTCACTTTTCTAGATTTATTGTGATCCACAAATATAGAATATTATTAAATCAAGTACTTAATTGTATAGTTCATTGCCTAGCCATTCATTACAAAGATTGAAGCCCTGAATAAATATTAGTGCTCGTAACGGAATGACTTCTTTCCTTATTATTCCTGGAAAACTGTGCTAACATTTTGCTTTGTCACATTGATTACATGTTTATTTTGCAATTATGATAAATGACAGTTAGTTTCCATGGGGCTCAAAATTGGCCAGGAGTTGCTCTTTCTTTTTTGGAGCAACTTGATTTTTCTGGAGTACCTTAAAAATCCACAATTTGCACATTCAATTTGAGTTAGTGTGAGTTAGTTAGGATTTTTTTAGTTTTGTTTTTTTTCCAAAAGGGGGCGCTACCAGCCACCAACGCCCATTTTGGCCATTTAGGCCACTTTGGCCAGCTAATAGTTACTCCAAACTAACTTAGGCCAGCGTATGTGGCCACTTGCGGTGACTTAAGAAATCAGCGCAGGTAGGTACATCGGAGGCCAGCAGAACTTAATGACTTGACTAAAGAATATGAATACGATCAAACAGCTATACAGGACATCATATGACAAACTTCGCAAAGTTAATTTACTATACAACAGAAGCATTCATGGAAGCTTAAACTACAAAAATAAAAGAAGTAAAAGATAGTTGAATTAAATTGCCCTAATCTCACATCTAATTTAAACAACTATTTGTTTGCAATGATTATACTGGGCCAAAATTGAACCCATATTATCTAAATAAAGTCTACTTCAATAAATAAGATATTCTCTCAGTGTTCCTATGTCAATTATGTTCTTCTTTCACAATAGCACCAGATAAATAGGCTTGACAAATGGTCACCACTATTCACAAGAGACAAAACATATTTATATAATTTTTTCAAAATATCCAAATAAAAAATAGAAGTAAGTCCTACCCTACCTTCATCTTCAACCTGGGAAGGCAGCGGGCCGGCCCTAACCAAATGATGACCCACAATGGGGATTGCTTCTGAATGAATCCTCCCAGCAACGCAGCAAGTCCAGATTCCAGTCCTAGGGATCTTCACTTCGGGCTCAGCCTCAGGCCTGGGCTGATGAGTTCGAGGCTGATTCTCCTTTTTCAGCAGGGTTTGCTGGGCTGTAACCAGATTTCTTCACTCCTCCTCTCTTCTTCCACATAATGCCATCGATGACCAGAGCAAGCAGGGCGATGGCAGCAATCACAATTCCAACAATCAAACCGAGATTTGTTCCCTTTGGAGATCCTGGAGTCACTCAGAACATCCCATTCCAGTCTCGGTTCTTCACTCCTATGTTGTCACTCTGTTCATACTGACAGGAATAGTTGGCTCCATCCTCGGATTCGATCTCAGCCCATCTCGTCAGCTGGTAGGTTCCGTCGTGATTGGACAGGATGCCACTGGATTCCGTGTCCGTGATCGGCTCACGATTTCGCAGGAGGGTGACTTCAATATTATCGAAACATATAAGATTATGAGGGGGCTTGACAAGGTGGATGCAGAGAGGATGTTTCCACTGATGGGGGAGACTAGAACTTGAGGGCATGATCTTAGAATAAGGGGTCGCCCATTTAAAACCAAGATGAGGAGAAATTTCTTCTCTCAGAGGGTTGTAAATCTGTGGAATTTGCTGCCTCAGAGAGCTGTGGAAGCTGGGACATTGAATAAATTTAAGACAGAAATAGACAGTTTCTTAAACAATAAGGGGATAAGGGGTTATGGGGAGTGGGCGGGAAAGTGAACCTGAGTCCATGATCAGATCAGCCATGACCTTATTGAATGGCAGAGCAGGCTCGAGGGGCCATATGGCCTGCTCCAATTCCTATTTCTCATGTTTTTATGATATCACGAGGGTAAAAGCCTGTGACGAGGCGGGAGAATTGGGTCGGTTTAATATTTGATCACTCGGCCTGGTATAGGGGTGTGGCGCACACAGAGATGTTGGGGGCGAGGAGCTACTGCGCATGCGCGCACACGCCAATGTGCATGTGCAGACGTCCCGGCACCGTTTTTAGCACGGGATGCTGGCTCTGCCCCCGACTCAACTGGCCACGCTGCGCGAAGACCCGGGAGAGGCTGGACAGCGGCCAAAGTCGGGACGTCTTTTTTCGGTGCACTTGGAAACGTAGAAAAGCTGCGGAACACGGGTGAGTGCGCCAGAAACCATCATGGGCCAATTTTGAGCCCCATGTGAGTCCTTTATGTTTGAAAAACCATTCTGCTCATAAAACTATAAACATGACTAAATTTGATTCAGCCATATGCTTAAAATTATATGTTTACTACTGTAAATTACCTCTATTGTGTGTCCTTCTGAACTAACATATCTCTCTCCCATCTACGTGACAACCTCAGTAAACACAAGGAAAGCTCTAACCATTGTTGAAGTACCTCTCTGTGCCATTTTTAGTGCACACATTTGCATCCAATTCCTATTTTAATGAAGCCGTTTATTTTAAATGCACAGAACAATTTCAACAACCTCCCCCATCCCCAACAACTGGTTGGAATTAAAATACCTTTGTTTGAACTATTCTATATGGTTCTGCTTATATAATGTGCTAATGGCACTGTAATTTGCTAATTGGTGGCCCATACGTTAATAATCCAAGATTTTCTCCCAGAATACGAAGGTTGTGAATTTACTCTGAGCTTCTCCCACTCCATCACAGTAACTTCGATAGAAATGCCATTTACACACATAATTGGGGTTTCCATCAAACTTATGTCGGTGGAACGGGGGAAGCTCCGAAGAAATTCACCCCTAAAATTTTGCGACTGTATTAGCAGGATTGAAAAGGCTCCTCAGAAATTCAGAGGACAGCATATTAACCAAAACCTAATTAATGTTAAACCCAACAATGGCATTAGTCAGCGTAAAATAGATGACTGCAATCCGTGTATGTTTCTGACCTGTCAGATCTGTGTACAAATAGCTGACCCGACAGCAAGTGGCAGGACAGGTAATTAACATAATTAAAAAGTAATTAAATGCTAGTTAAGAGGCTTAAAAGCAAGCACTTACAATTTCACCAACTTTTTGACGGGTTTGCCATGCCTCAGAAAACACGGCAGGTAAGTGGAGTCGGGTTCTCATGACTATTGCTTTGGCTAGTTGACAGCTGCAGAATTTGTATAAATGCTGCCATTTCACAGCTGTTCACTTTTCAATGTCAGAAGCTGAAGCCTGCAAGTTTTGGAAGAGACTTTTGAGCTGTATGCACTTTGGAAGTGTTTGCAGTGAATTCCCTATTCACTGTCACCTCCTTGGAGCAACCTCTCTCACCATTGGTGGGGCGCTTCTGTCATCACACCCTTACCTGCCATCTATTCCAGCAACATCGGTGCCCTTGAAAAAATATCACCTTCGTCCTTAGAATCCCACCACAATCAACCCCAACACCAACATCACTAAACACACCAACATCACCACCAACAACACCAACCTTCTCTGCAATCGCCTGATGCTGCACAGGACAAAGTTCAGAAGAATGAGAGGGGACCTCATAGAAACGTTTAAAATTCTGACGGGGTTAGACAGGTTAGATGCAGGAAGAATGTTCCCAATGTTGGGGAAGTCCAGAACCAGGGAACACAGTCTAAGGATAAGGGGGAAGCCATTTAGGACCGAGATGAGGAGGAATTTCTTCACCCAGAGAGTGGTGAACCTGTGGAATTCTCTACCACAGAAAGTTGTTGAGGCCAATTCACTAAATATATTCAAAAAGGAGTTAGATGAAGTCCTTACTACTAGGGGAATCAAGGGGTATGGTGAGAAAGCAGGAATGGGGTACTGAAGTTGCATGTTCAGCCATGAACTTATTGAATGGCGGTGCAGGCTAGAAGGGCCGAATGGCCTACTCCTGCACCTATTTTCTATGTTTCTATGTTTCTATGCATCAGTACCCAACCACATTGCTGCCCAAGAGGCCAGGGATGGCCTCACAATGGCCACACTTACTTCACTTCAAGCTGTACACGCTGACTGCCACATGATCTGCCAGGTTTGCACCACCCCACATTAGCTCCATAAAGCATCCCTGCAATGTCCAACCCATTCCTTTCACACTCATCTACCTTGTGTCTCACCACTCACTACAACTCACTAAGTCACTTCCAAAGGTGCCCACAAATCTGTCCAAGAGCCACAAAGTGCTGAAAATAAAAATGTCAATGTTTGACAACATATCAACATTAACTATACATGAACATTGGCTAAAGGACCCAAGTGCCTACCCTTGCATGTTGTTAGTTGGTATGATTGGAAAAGGATGACGGTGAGTGTGAGGGATGGCTAGTGAAATGGGGAACTGACAATATAGCTAGAAAGAGATGGATGGGTGGAGGTGCAAGGTAAGTTGGTGTGAGTAAGGGCTAGAGAAGGGCAGGCAGAATGATGGGGATATGATGAGTGACACATCAGGATGAGGTTGAGTGTGGCTTTTTGTGGCTTTGCAGTAACGTTTCGTGATTTGCTGAGTTCATTGAAAGGTTTGCGCCACTGCAGCCTGGTCCTCCTGACGACATCCCTGCTTGTGTCCTCCTGTGCAATGTGCAACCAGGCTATGTTGGTGTCCTGGGGACCCCCTCCAGATGCTCATGGAAGAGCCTGGGTGCAGCCGTGCACCCCTGTGCAGTGCTTCTCAGTGTTTGTAGCTCCTCAATGCTGTAGAACACTGACAGCACAAATGTCAAAAGCAATGTGGACATGGTCCCTTTAAGGAAACCAGCTGATAACAAGTCCTCAAATGACGTCATTAGACCGGCTTCCTCTTAATTGGCCGGGAAGCCCACAGAGTGGGCTTAACAAGTCCCATCGTCAGAAGATGCAGGACAGAGAGTGGGCTCGAGTCGAGAGCAGGCTTACCACATGCCACCAACCCCAGTTGCATCGATCCCACCACATGTGGCAAAATTGCAGCCAGATGGTGTGTTTTCACTTGTGAGGAAGAGCACAACTCGAAGCCATCAATATATGATAGTCACCAAGAAATCAATTGGGGAATTCAGAATAAACTTCTTTACCCAGAGAGTGACAAGAATGTGGAACTCGCTATCACAGGGAATAGTTGAGGCAAATAGTATAGATGCATTGAAGGTGAATCTAGATACACATAGGAGGAAGAAGGGAACAGAGGGTTATGCTGATAGAGTTAGATGAGTAAGGATGGGAGGAGGCTCAAGTGGAGAATAAACGCCAGCATGGACTGGTTGGGCCGAAAAATGGCCTGTTTCTGTGTTGTATATTGTAGAATTTCCAGAATAGAAAAAGGCCATTCTGCCCAACTGGTCTGTGTGGAGGTTTATGCTCCACACCAGCCTCCTCTCATCCTTCTTCATCTAACTTTATCTGCATATCCTTCTATTCCTTTCTCCCTCATGTAGTTAGCTAGCTTCCCCTTAATGGTAGCTATGCCAATCGCTTCAACTATTCCAAATGATAGCAAGTTCCATATTCTAACCACTCTCTGGGTAAAGTAGTTTCTGTGAATTCATTATCGGATTATTTATTTCTCTGCCATAAAATTTTGTTTAGAATCGTGCATCAGCAATTAAAAAAATAACCAATTGAATTAAATAAGTGTGGTTAGAAATATTGTTCTGCATGTTCACCGGCTGTGAAATATAGCAGCTTAATCATTTATTTCTGGCATTATCTTCCCACGTATTTTTGCTATTTGCATTTTAAAAGATTGGAAAGGTATATGTCCAGTTCAGATTACAGGAGGGTCCTATTGTTACACCCTTGGATTTTGCCATCATATAGTTAAGTATTGGGCAGTGCTGGCACATTCATAAACATAACATGCTCAGACTGGTCTTAGGAGTGCCGAGCACCGCTGTACATCAAGGAATAGTAAGGCAGGATCCTAAATTTGTGACAGCAGTTATAGCTTGTAGTGTGGGATTGTTGTCTGTGGAGGTCAGGATGAAATCGCGGAGATGTGAGGTTAGATACATATTCTGAGGTTTTACATGATTACTTTTGGGAAATGAAGCCAAGATAAGTTTTTTCTTCTCTATTCCTTGAGATATGAATAATGTTTTGATAAAATACAATGATCTTCTTTCATTGTCTGAGTGCAAATAATTCAACTAAGACTGGGTGTTGTGTAATGAGAGAGGATTAATTAGCAATCTCATTGTGCGAGGCCCGTTGGGGAAGAGTGACCATAATATGGTGGAATTCTGCATTAGGATGGAGAATGAAACAGTTAATTCAGAGACCATGGTCCAGAACTTAAAGAAGGGTAACTTTGAAGGTATGAGGCATGAATTGGCTAGGATAGATTGGCGAATGATACTGAAGGGGTTGACTGTGAATGGGCAATGGCAGACATTTAGAGACCACATGGATGAACTACAACAATTGTACATTCCTGTCTGGCATAAAAATAAAAAAGGGAAGGTGGCTCAACCGTGGCTATCAAGCAAAATCAGGGATAGTATTAAAGCCAAGGAAGTGGCATACAAATTGGCCAGAAATAGCAGCGAACCCAGGGACTGGGAGAAATTTAGAACTCAGCAGAGGAGGACAAAGGGTTTGATTAGGGCAGGGAAAATGGAGTACGAGAAGAAGCTTGCAGGGAACATTAAGGCGGATTGCAAAAGTTTCTATAGATATGAAAAGAGAAAAAGGTTAGTAAAGACAAACATAGGTCCCCTGCAGTTAGAATCAGGGGAAGTCATAACTGGGAACAAAGAAATGGCAGACCAATTGAACAAGTACTTTGGTTCGGTATTCACTGAGTAGGACACAAACAACCTTCCGGATATAAAAGGGGTCAGAGGGTCTAGTAAGGAGGAGGAACTGAGGGAACTCTTTATTAGTCGGGAAATTGTGTTGGGGAAATTGATGGGATTGAAGGCCGATAAATCCCCAGGGCCTGATGGACTGCATCCCAGAGTACTTAAGGAGGTGGCCTTGGAAATAGCGGATGCATTGACAGTCATTTCCAACATTCCATTGACTCTGGATCAGTTCCTATCGAGTGGAGGGTAGCCAATGTAACCCCACTTTTTAAAAAAGGAGGGAGAGAGAAAGCAGGGAATTATAGACCGGTCAGCCTGACCTCAGTAGTGGGTAAAATGATGGAATCAATTATTAAGGATGTCATAGCAGCCCATTTGGAAAAAGGTGACATGATAGGTCCAAGTCAGCATGGATTTGTGAAAGGGAAATCATGCTTGACAAATCTTCTGGAATTTTTTGAGGATGTTTCTAGTAAAGTGGACAAGGGAGAACCAGTTGATGTGGTATATTTGGACTTTCAGAAGGCTTTCGACAAGGTCCCACACAAGAGATTAATGTGCAAAGTTAAAGCACATGGGATTGGGGGTAGTGTGCTGACGTGGATTGAGAACTGGTTGGCAGACAGGAAGCAAAGAGTAGGAATAAATGGGTACTTTTCAGAATGGCAGGCAGTGACTAGTGGGGTACCGCAAGGTTCTGTGCTGGGGCCCCAGCTGTTTACATTGTTCATTAATGATTTAGATGAGGGGATTAAATGTAGTATCTCCAAATTTGCGGATGACACTAAGTTGGGTGGCAGCGTGAGCTGCGAGGAGGATGCTATGAGGCTGCAGAGTGAGATGAGTGGGCAAATGCATGGCAGATGAAGTATAATGTGGATAAATGTGAGGTTATCCACTTTCGTGGTAAAAACACAGAGACAGACTATTATCTGAATGGTGACAGATTAGGAAAAGGGGAGGTGCAACGAGACCTGGGTGTCATGGTACATCAGTCATTGAAGGTTGGCATGCAGGTGCAGCAGGCGGTTAAGAAAGCAAATGGCATGTTGGCCTTCATAGCGAGGGGATTTGAGTACAGGGGCAGGGAGGTGTTGCTACAGTTGTACAGGGCCTTGGTGAGGCCACACCTGGAGTATTGTGTACAATTTTGGTCTCCTAACTTGAGGAAGGACATTCTTGCTATTGAGGGAGTGCAGCGAAGATTCCCGGGATGGTGGGACTGACCTATCAAGAAAGACTGGATCAACTGGGCTTGTATTCACTGGAGTTCAGAAGAATGAGAGGGGACCTCATAGAAATGTTTAAAATTCTGACGGGTTTAGACAGGTTAGATGCAGGAAGAATGTTCCCAATGTTGGGGAAGTCCAGAACCAGGGGTCACAGTCGAAGGATAAGGGGTAAGCCATTTAGGACCGAGATGAGGAGAAACTTCTTCACCCAGAGAGTGGTGAACCTATGGAATTCTCTACCACAGAAAGTAGTTGAGGCCAATTCACTAAATATATTCAAAAGGGAGTTAGATGTAGTCCTTACTACATTAACTTGCATCAACAACTCTCTGCGGTAGGGAATTCCACAGGTTAACAACTCTCTGAGTGAAGAAGTTTCTCCTCATCTCAGTCCTAAATGGCCTACCCCTTATCCTAAGACTATGTCCCCTGGTTCTGGACTTCCCCAACATCGGGAACATTCTTCCCGCATCTAACCTGTCCAGTCCCGTCAGAATCTTATACGTTTCTATGAGATCCCCTCTCATCCTTCTAAACTCCAGTGAATACAGGCCCAGTTGATCCAGTCTCTCCTCATATGACAGTCCAACCATCCCCGGAATCATTCTGGTGAACCTTCGCTGCACTCCCTCAATAGCAAGAACGTGCTTCCTCAGATTAGGAGACCAAAACTGAACACAATATTCCAGGTGAGGCCTCACTAAGGCCCTGTACAACTGCAGCAAGACCTCCCTGCTCCTATATTCAAATCCCCTAGCTATAAAGGCTAACATGCCATTTGCCTTCTTCACCGCCTGTTGAACCTGCATGCCAACCTTCAATGACTGATGAACCATGACACCCAGGTCTCGTTGCACCTCCCCTTTTCCTAATCTGCTGCCATTCAGATAATATTCTGCCTTCGTGTTTTTACCCCCAAAATGGACAACCTCACATTTATCCACATTATACTGCATCTGCCATGCATTTGCCCACTCACCTAACCTGTCCAAGTCATCCTGCAGCCTCTTTGTGTCCCCCTCACAACTCACACCGCCACCCAGTTTAGTGTCATCTGCAAACTTGAAGATATTACACTCAATTCCTTCATCCAAATCGTTAATGTATATTGTAAAGAGCTGGGGTCCCAACACTGAGTCCTGCAGCACTCCACTAGTCACTGTCTGCCATTCTGAAAAGGACCCGTTTATCCCGACGCTCTGCTTCCTGTCTGCCAACCAGTTCTCTATCCACATCAGTACATTACCCCCAATACCATGCGCATTGACTTTGCACACCAATTTCTTGTGTGGGACCTTGTCAAAAGCCTTTTGAAATTCCAAATACACCACATCCACTGGTTCTCCCTTGTCCACTCTGCTAGTTACATCCTCAAAAAATTCTAGAAGATTCGTCAAGCATGATTTCCCTTTCATAAATCCATGCTGACTTGGACCGATCCTGTCACTGCTTTCCAAATGCGCTGCTATTTCATCCTTAATGATTGATTCCAACATTTTCCCCACCACTGATGTCAGGCTAACCAGTCAATAATTACCCATTTTCTCTCTCCCTCCCTTTTTAAAAAGTGGTGTTACATTAGCTACCCTCCAGTCCATAGGAACTGATCCAGAGTCGATAGACTGTTGGAAAATGATCACCAATGCATCCACTATTGGGATGCTGACTATCAGGCTTCGGGGATTTATCAGCCTTCAATCCCATCGATTTCCCTAACACAATTTCCCGCCTAATAAGGATATCCTTCAATTCCTCCTTCTCACTAGACCCACTGTCCCCTAGTACATTCGGAAGGTTATTCATGTCTTCCTTCGTGAAGACAGAACTGAAGTATTTGTTCAATTGGTCTGCCATTTCTTTGTTCCCCATTATAAATTCACCTGAATCCGACTGCAAGGGAGCTACGTTTGTCTTCACTAATCTTTTTCTCTTCACATATTTATAGAAGATTTTGCGGTCAGTTTTTATGTTCCCTCCAAGCTTCCTCTCGTACTCTATTTTACCCCTCTTAATTAAACCCTTAGTACTCCTGTGTTGAATTCTAAATTTCTCCCAGTCCTCAGGTTTGTTGCTTTTTCTGGCCAATTTATATGCCTCTTCCTTGGTTTTAACACTATCCTTAATTTCCCTTGTTAGCCACGGTTGAGCCACCTTCCCCGTTTTATTTTTTTTTACTCCAGACACTGAGTCTCAGTGCTATTAATGGAAATCTTTGAAATAATTACCTGATTGGCTGAGCAGTCACACATGACTGCATCTTCTGTGTCGGGATCTTCTACACGGGAGCGCGCTTCGCAGCGCGGGAGGAGAAGGCCTCCCCATCGGAAATCAGGACGCCTCCTAGACCATCAGGTAAATTCGTAAAAAATATCCAGCGAGGAGGCAATTGTCCGCGGGAAGACTCCCAGAGGAATTTCTGGGTCTATAATAATGCTGATTCCTGAAATGTGGGAATTATATTCACCTGGAATTTCCACAGGGTTTCTCTATTGGGAGGTCAGCCAAGCACCTGGAGAAACAGTGGAAATGATTAAAAATGGCCATGTAAGTCATTTCATCAGGGTTCCTGCTGAATGAGGGAGAACCTCATGGAAATTCAGGACCATTCATATATTTAAATTCAAGGGGAGAGAAATTTCTCTTTAGGTGAAGGTTGATTTTTCTGTGTAATCACCCGTCAACAAAATTACATTCTAAGAAATCACAAGTTTCAAAGCTGCATGCTCCCGCAATTTAATTACTGGGTTGTTAAGTGCATATGGAGAAAAAAATTGGCATTTTCACACTTTTTATTCGAAGTAGAATTTCAACCTATTATTTTTAGCTCTGGTGCATGTGTCAGTGGTGTCAACAAAGTATTTTGTTAAATGCATTTAATTCATTTTTTAAAAATAAATATTGTGGAAGAAGATTTTTAAAAATAAAATAAATTGCTGCTTCCATCCACTAAATTAACTTTTTTTGACTACTTTATTGATCACAGACTATAGTTGAATAAAATCATTATGGTAGCAGTGTCAGAGGGTTCAAACATTCATCTATATTCTTCACAGAATATTTAGTCTTTCCAATGTCACACAGCAGATACTGTTTGTAACCTTTATACATGAATTGAGTTGAAACTTAATTTCAATGGTCATGTGTTCCACAGAGTAGTATTCAGTGAAACAATGGGGCAGAATTTCCGATGTCCTGGGCCCGTACGAAGTTTCTATGGACCCGGTAAGGCATCGGAAAAGCCGGTTTTCAGTGCGCAATGCGCATGCGCTTTTCCGATCTGTCAAGTTGCAACAGCGATATTAGAACAGAAAAGCTTCTGGGGCCGAAATTGCCCCCTTTTTAAGGCCCGTTACTGCGGTTAGGGGGCAGTAAGGCCTTTCTACCCAGGGGGGGCGGGGCGGGGCAGGCAGCGGGCGTGACCCGTCCGCAATAATCCCTGTGCTGGGGGCGACAGCGGAAATGGATTTCTACCGCGCCCCAACATAACCGCCCCGCATGCACCCTGACCTCTTACTGCCCAGTGCCGACTGCTTTTGCACCCCGCGGGGGTGAATTGCACCACGAGAGTGTCCCCGATTGCTTCGCAGAGCGCAAAGCTGCTGGAGCCTGGGTGCTGCGGCTGCCCTTATAGAGGAGGGCATACCACCGTGGCCGCCATTTTGTTTTAATTGTCGGCTGACTCCTGAGTCGGCCTGACAATGGGGGCCATTGGTTCAGCCGAGTAGCCAACAGGCAGCCTGATAACCCCTCTTGGTGGCCTAGTGGGCGCCACGGAGGCCACACTCGGCCTCGCAGCGTCCCTCCCCTTTAAATGAAGGGGAGGAACGTTGCAACGTGTCACCGCCGCGCTGACCACTCTGATGGACACCGCCCCACTCCCGCCCCGATACTGCCCTGCTACCGCCTCAAACAGTACCCTAAAGCGCTGAGAGGCATTTTAAAATTAAAAGAGCCCAATTTCCCGGCTCTTCCTCCCGCCGGGCAGTAATAATCCAAATAATTCAAATTATCTGCCCGAAATGGAGCGGAGGACAATTTCTCCCCCTAAGTTTTCATCAATTCAACTGATTTCACTGATTGCTGGCTGTGGAGAGTTTCACAGCGCAAACCTGTGGCAGAGCAAGGAATGACTGACCCCAACTTCAAGTTTTCCGCATTTATCTGCGCGTGCTCTAAATCCTAAGTTACAGTCAGTTTCAAAGGGTTAATGACGGCGGAAGCTGACAGCTTTGTCATCATTACCACCACAAATTCTAGGCCATTGTGCCTCATGTGCATTAATGATGGTTAAATGAATTGAAACTTTAAAATTTAAGACTCGTGGGGCTAGACTTTCCACTTTGCTAACATCGCTCAAAAAGTGGACGACGTCTCAGCCTTACTGATCGCCCATTTTTTTTGAGTGATTTTCCACTTGGTGATAGTCCAGCGATGTGAAATGGCGATCCAAAATGTCGGCGATGTGACATTCGCCCACCGAATGGCCAGCAATGTGGAAGGCAAAAGCTTCCCTAGCAACGGGCTTCTGCGCATGTGTGGGATGTCAGGGATCATCCACACATGCGCAGAAGGCACAGGGAGGGGCAGAGATAGCGAGAGAGAGAGAGAGAGGAGAGATTGTTGCTCATTGGATGTTAAATTGTTTAAAATGTTCGTTCATAGTTGGGGGGTGGAGGAGGGTGGGTGGAGAGGAGGGTGTTTGAAAAGAATTCTGTTTGCAATAAATGTTGTTAATGATTTTAACAATTGTTGTGCATTCTCTGATAAGGTTAATTAACTTAGGCATTTTGAATAATTTAACATCTTTATTCTGTTGTAATAACATTACTTAAGTTAAGCATTAATGCAAATGCTGCACTACAAACGCTAGGCCAGTGCAGGCAAGGCTAAAACGTAACTCAACGTAACTCAATGCAAATTAAACTTTTGTATAAATGTAATTGTTAATCAAAATGTAAATGTGACGATCCCCAATGTAAGTTCATGGAAAGCGTTCCTTTATCAGCTGCTAATGCAACAGATTTGCAGCCGCATAACTCCCATGGGGTACTGTTCTTCTGGGGGTGGAGTGGGTGGATGGTAGGACCATGGCTACATCACCAGGCTGGTCCTCCGAGGTCCTCACCAGCCTCCTCCTCTTCCCCTTGCTCCTTGCCGCTGGCTCTTCCGTCTCCCCTCCTTCTGGAGGTGGACCTGCAGCTCCATCAGGCATTTGCTGCAACACACCACAATAAACTCAGCAACCTGGTCAGGATGGTACTGTAGGCTGCCACCAGAGTTTTCCAGGCATCTGAAGCGTTGCTTTAGGACTCCATTTGTCTTTTAGATGATGTTCCGTATTGCAATGTGACTTTCATTGTAACGTTTCTCTGCTTCAGTGACGGGATTACGCAGTGGGGTCATCAGCCAGCTGGCAAAACCATATCCCTTATCCCCCAGCATCCAACCGTGATCTTCTGGCTGATTGACAAACAGGTCAGGGATAGCACTCTCACGTAGGATGTGCGCATCATGGATGCTGCCAGGAAATGTAGCATTCACTGTTAAAATTGTTTGATTGTAGTCGACAACAAGCTGCACATTTAGGGAGTGGAACACCTCCACGTTCTGTAAAGGCGCTTTCAGGGTGATGTGCATGCAGTGTATTGCTCTCTGCACTTTGGGAAAGTTTGCTATTCTGGAGAAACCCAAAGCCCTCCCGGTCTGTGCCTCCCTGGTCAAAGGGAAGCTTATAAATTTCATTCTGTGAGCGTAAAGAGCTTCAGTCACCTGCCGAATGCAGCTGTATGTGGTGTGCTGAGAGATACGACAGATGTCACCAGCTGAAGCCTGAAAGGATCCCGATGCGTAGAAGGCTAGTGCTGCAGTAACCTTCACCTCAACAGACAGTGCAGTTCTGATGGTGCTGGCAGGCTGCAGATCATCCTTGACGAGCTGGCATATCTCATCGATGACCTCTTTCCGGAACCGCAGCCTCCTAAGACACATATTTCCAAACAAGTTGAGGTAAGATTGCTTTTCCAAGTACCTTCGTTGGCTGTATGCTCGCCTTCTCGGTCTCCTCTGTCTTTGTCTATGCAATACACTGCCACCTCTTCGATTGATCCTTTCAGAATGGCACATAGGCCCCATCAGTAGCAATATTTTTTTTCACTTGTCATAACTGCACTTTTCAGTTTAAAAAATGCCTAATATACTAAGCTACAATTGTACAATGAAATATAAGTATAAATCTGAGTCGATCTATCTGTAAAATAGCCTTAAATAACTGACAAATATCTCAGCTGCAGTTTTTTTGCTACCTTCCTCCGAAATTCAAAATGGCGTCCGTGGTGCCCATTTCGATGAGGAAGGCCCGGGAAAAGCAACTATTATCCAGCGATGTTTTCGGCAAGCGATCAACCCGGCGAAGTGCCGGCGATGTGCCGAAAGTTGGGATGGCCGATGTGCGGGCGATCACCTCAGCAATCAGTTCGGCGATGTGAGCTGAAACTTGGGGGCTTAGTTTTCCGGCAATGTTTCTGGCCTAGTTTCCACTTTTTGGTCAAAATGGGCGATAGAGGTCTGTTTTGGGTGATATATGGGCGATGTGAAGTGGAAAGTCTAGCCCGTGGTCTTTTTATCTTGTTTCGAGTAGCTCCAAAAATGCATCTTTTCTTTCTGATATGGGAATTCATACTATTTTGACATCAGACTTACAAAGAAAATGTACCAAGCTTTCCAATTAGAAATGTCATGAAAGCCATACCCTTGGGCTGTAAATTGCGGCCTCTCTGGGTGCATATGATGTACGCATGCACCCGAAGAGGCCCTGCAAGTTCCGGGTTTAGGCGCTCAAAATCACTGGATTTTAAGAGAAGAGCTAACCTAGGCTCCTTCCCACCCCGAATCTTGGCATTTGGAATGCTTAAATCTGGGGTTGCCCTCAATCAAGCTTGATCGTATTACAGGGACTCTAATTGTGAATTCTGCTGGGCTCTCAAAAAAATCCTAAGCTTTCCATTACCTCACAATTATGAGGTACAAAGTACTTACATTAACTAGAATGCATAATTTTTAATGTCAAAATTCAACATTATTTCAAGAAGCATACTCCATTAACCACTTCAAATCCACCAACAATTATTTTCTTTTGACAATTGGATTTCTTCCTTCAAGCTTTCATGTACTTCTATTTTCTTTTCCTTCAATACAGGTGAAGGAATGTTGGGTATACTTATAGCTAAAGTTATAAAACCCTGGGTAACTATTTGTTTAGCATGTTCCAGGGACTTTCAGGAGTTATCAGCTTTTAAGGGCTAAGTCAGCTTTATTGATGTTGGTAAACTTTTTCTTGTTTTCTATGTAGACATGTATGGAGTTGTTCTGTGTCTGTATGAAGTTATTATACCATCACTTGTCATTTTATCTGATGAACACAGTCGGCTTCCAACATTCTTTGTGGTATTATTGGGACAGGCAGAGAAAGCACCATTCCACCAAGATGTGCCTTTAACTTAGTAACCCAAGGCGCTTCACAGCAATGTTATAAAACTAAATTTGCCATCGAGCCACATAAGGAGATATTAGGGCAGAGAACCAAAAGCTTGGTCAAAGAGGTCGATTTGAAGGAATGTCTTAAAGGAGGAAGGAGAGGCGGAGAGATTTAGGGAGGAAATTCCAGAGCTTAGGGCCTTGGCAGTTAAAGGCACAGACACCAATTGTTGTGCAATTAAAATCCAGGATGCTCAAGAGGCATTAGATGAGCACAGATATCTCTGGGGGTTGTGTGGCTAGAGGAGATTACAGAGATAGGGAAGAGCGAGGCCATGGAGGAATTTGAAAACAAGGATGAAAATTTTAAAATCAAGGTGTTGCCAATGTAGGCCATCGAACACAGGGGTGATCAGTGAACAAGACTTGGTGCGAGTTAGGACATGAGCAGCCAAGTTTTGGATGACCTCAAGTTTACATAGGGTGGAACGTGGGAGGCCAGCCAGGAATGCATTGGAATAGTCAAGTGTAGAGGTAACAAAGGCATGGATCAGGTTTTCAGTAGCAGATGAGGGGAGTCAGGGATGGAGTTTGATGATGATATCGAGGTGGTAATTGGCAGTCTTAGTTATATGGGGGTCAAGTTTCGGGCCGCGCCTAGAACGGTGCAGCCCCGCGAGCCACGCCTGATTTCCACGCTCAAAACCGCGCCGAAAACTTACCTCCATATTCTCCCCTCCCTCAGGTCGATCCAGGCCCTCGGCACGGCGCAGCACAAGCTGTGGGGGGGGAGCGGAGCCAGGACTCGTGCTGAAAACAGTGCCGGGACCTCTGTACAGGCGCTACAGTGCGCGCGCGCATGTGCAGTAGCTCCCGGCGCCCGAAACTGTGTGTGAGGGGTCCGAAGCACGCCGCCCCTAGCCCTGGCTGAATGGGCTCACTGGGGCGGCGAAGATTGGACTGCACCTCCCTCGTCAGCTCCTGCTCTGGCTCCGGCTCTGGCTCCCACTCGCCCCCCACTCCGCTGTTCAGCTCCCGCTCCCTCTGGCTCTCTCCTGCCCCTCCCCCCCAGCTTCCCCCCTCCCCCCCTTCAGGTCCAGTCCGCTCCCTCTCCACGTCTTCGGCGGGGCCCGCCCGCCCGGCATCTTGCTGGGGGCGAGCCCCGCCCAGAGTCTTCGGTCCGGCTTCTTCTCGTTGGCCGGGCCCGTTCCGCCTCCCCCCTCTCTTCTCCCTCCCTCTCCTCTCTCTCCCTCCCTCCCTCCCTCCCTCCCCTCTTCCTTCCTCCCTTTCCTCTTCCTCCCTCTCCTCTCCTCTCCTCTCCTCTCCCCTCACTCCCCTCTCCCTCCCTCTCCTCTCCTGTCCTCTCCTCCCTCCCTCTCTCCTTCCCTCCCCCTCTCCTTCCCTCCCTCTCCCTCCCTCCCTCTCACTCCCTCCCTCTCTCTCTCCCTCTCCTCTCCCCCTCCTCTCTCCCTCTCCTCTCACCCCCCTTCCCCCTCCCCATCATTCCTCTCCCCCCCCTCTCCCCGCCCCATCTCCCCCACCTCTCGCTGTCAGAAACACAGAGCTCATTTCAGGTTCAAATATGCCACCTAGGTTGCGAACAGTGTGGTTCAGCCTCAGTCAAATGCTAGGGAGAGGGATGGAGCCAGTGTCTAGGGAGCGGAGTTTATGTTGAGGACTGAAGACAATGGCTTCGGTCTTTCCAATATTTAGCTGGAGGAAATTTGTGCTCATCCAGTACTGGATGTTGGACGAGCAATCTGACAAGTTAGAGATAGTGGAGGGGTCAAGACAAATGGTGGTGAGGTAGAGCTGGCTGTCATCAGCATACATGTGGAAACGGATGCTGTGTTTTCAGATGAAAAGGACTGTCAGGGTGAAATTAGGTATTGCCCCGCTTGGGGCGTTAACTTTTAAAAATTTGAAGAATTAGCGGCAGGCGCTGATCAGTTCAAATTTTTTTTTAATTCGGCGTTTGCGCTCCAAGCAGGAACTGAAGTGCTCCACCTCGTTCTTTGAGCGCAATCGGCAGCAGGCGGGACAGTGAGTTTGACAGCGCTGCACACTGAGCCGTGCAGCACTGCCGCATTGAAAGGCTCCTTCCCTCCCTTAAAGGCCAGGGCCATCGCTGCAGGCTCTGCAAAGGAAAAACAAGTTACCTGGACCACGACGGCAGCCACGATCCCACACAATCAGCCCAGCACTCGATCACAAGATAGAAGGTAATTTTTTTTTTACTTACCTCAGCCACCTCATGTTTAAGCATCATCCCCAAAGCGGCCGGCCACCTGATGCACGCCTCCTGCGGCTGTCAATGTTTTCAGCCAGTGCTGCTGCAGGGTGCGGAACTCATTTTCAGGTCCAGGACAATGCGCACAGCGATGGCATCACGGTCTCCGGGCGTTGGAGGTCGGGGCACAATGTTGTAGCGCCGCCACAAAACTCCTGCCGAATATGGCAGGGGTCAACGTTACCGCCACGTCCATTCGCAAACGCTAATGGGAGGCACAAAAGCACCCAATTTCACCCCCTCAATTTCCAAATGGATAAGAGATTAATTGTTTTTACATTTTCTTTTACTTCTTCTGACCCTTCCCCATGTTCTCGGTCTACCTGGGACATATGCCATTCGCAAGCCTCTGCCAATGCTGTTCTGTAACTAGTCTCTAAGATTTGTAGAAATTTATCCCAGTTAATTTGTCTCTCTGGGATCTCCTCCAACTGCTTGGACAAGATTCGAAACTGGTTGTGTATAGAATGAATGCACTACTTCACTTGGTTGTATTTGTGTTACTTTAAAGGGCGAGAATAGCTCTTGGTAGAAACAATTCGCAGTGTTTATTTGAAGGGATAATGGCCCGGATTTTACGGCTGGTATGGGGGCGTACTCTTGAGTTTGAAATCCACCGCAAGTTCGGGATTTGCGCCTGTGCTTGCGCAGGCGTGAAATCTGGAACTTGTGGCCTGTCAACCTACGTGTTGACAGGCGAACAGCACGGGTCCTGGAAAAGCAATTGCTGGCTCAGTATTGGGCTATTTGCCCACTGACTTGGCCAGCAATTGCGCACGTGTTACGGTTGATGCAAACGGGAGGAGAACCTGTTTGCATCAGCGTAAGGGGATATCTAAGGCATTAATTAAACATTTTCAGGTTGTAAATTATACGTATACACTGCATGAAATTAGTTTGTGTAAATATTGGCCCAGACCACAGTTTTAATGATGTCTAAAATTATCAAAAATGTATTTTTTTGGTGGTCAGTGGAATTAGGGTAATTACAAATAAAATTCCGATTCTCGATATTGTAATTAGATCAGATTTCGGGATTCCATTACATCTCTTTAGGGAATTCCCATCACAAATTATTAAAATGGAATTTTGCTTTGTGATTGGAGGGCCAGGCCCAAGTGATCCCAGGTACACTTCCGCACTGCCTGCACCTTTGGAATCCATGGGCCATTACACTGCCCTCGAGGCCTGAGACCGCAAGTTTTTGCAGCCTCGCTACCAGCAGGTAGGTTCATAATTCTTTTGCGGGTCCGAGCCGTATCCTGGAGATACATATCCAACTGCAAATTTTGGCTCTTCTGCACTAAGTACAGTGAAGTCGCAGTCAGATTTCAATATAATTAGGAAGTTACGTCACTTAATGCTGTGCCATATAAAACTTAAGCAACTAAAAAATCTTATTCAAAAACTACAATTTAAATTGTGATGTCATAGGGGGCGATTTTAACCCTATGTGCTCAGCAGAAACCTGATGGGTGGGCAGTTAAAATCGCCCTGGCTCTTACCTCTCTGCAAGCTGCCACCCGCTGCCCTGAGTTAGCAGCAAGGGCACGCACCTGGAGCCAACAGGGTCCTTCTTTACATACCTATGTTGCGACCCATGACATCATTGAGACACGACTGTAATTTTAACCCGGGCCTGAGCGGGGAATCCATTTGGAGTTAAAATCGGGAGTATCAGCGAAGTGTTTTCCTAATGTATTAGTCATTCCTTAGTTAATTAACTTCAGAATCTTTTGAATAGCTCTTTTGCATCTAATTTTTCTGTTCCTCTGTTAATATGTAATGTACAGACATGCATTAAAAGTAAATAGTGAAATTAGCACCAATTCACGAGCAGGGAAGCTGAGTCATCACTTGTAACTTGGGTGAGGCTGCTATATGATAAAAGTAAACAGGTCTGCAGAGCACAGAGTAGTCTGCACAGAGCGGGATTAAATGGAGTACACTTGAACAGAATGTTTTATTTGGGAATTCGGAGAAGAGGGGGAAGGACCTAATTGGAGGTGGGAACCTTCAATGATTTCAAAAAAAAAACAAGGAGTGAGGTCACAGGACAGCAGGTAGGTGATTGGTTGGTGAGTATTAAGGTTTTTTTCCCCCTCTCTTTGCTTTCTAAGCTAGGACGTGGTTTGGACTAGGTGCGGGAAACTATAAAGTACTGCATTAAATGTATAGCTTAACTAGTTAAACTAATTAATATAATAATAAATAATCATTGAATAAAGATTTTAACTCATTAAATAATTAAAATAAGGCTAGATTAAGAGATGGCAGAGCAGGTTGTGTGTCTGGACTGCAGTATGTGGGAATTTGTGGACTGCGAGACTGTCCCGAGCAAACACATCTGCAGGAGATGTCTCCATCTCGAATCTCTCCAGCTCAGAGTCATTGAGCTAGAGTGTGTGTTGGAGAAACCCTGACACATGAGGGAGGGAGAGGAATTTCTGTACAGTTTTATCTAGAATACAGTCACACCCCAGAGGAAAGCACAGGTTCAGGAAAGGGAGGGGTGACTGTTAGCGAGCTGGCTGGCGGGGATTTAGGAGATGTTGAGAAGGAGGTCCTGCAGACACTGGTCCTGTCCAACAGGTACAATGTACTCACTACCTGTGAGGACAAGGAGAAAGACTGCAGGGAGGACAGCCACAATACAGACCACGGCACCATGGCTCAGAAGACTGTCCGGGGGTGGAGGGGAAGAGCAGAATAGAAAAATGGTAGTAATTAGGGCGATAGATAGCATCCTCTGCAGCCAAGAACGAGAATCCCAAATTGCCAGGGTAAGTGATATCTAACGAGGTAAATCCAGTTGTCATGGTCCATGTTGGAACAAACGACATAGGTAGGAACAGGGAGGAGGACCTGCTGAAAGAGTATCGGGTGTTAGGCTCTAAATTAAAAAGCAGGACCTCGAGAGTAATAATCTCTGGATTATTTCCCAAGCCATTTTAAAATTGGCATAGAGCAGACAGATGAGGAGAATTAACTTGTGGCTAAAGATATGTTGTGGGAAAGAGGTGTTCCTTTACATGCGACACTGGCACCAGAGCTGGGACCAGGAAGGAGCTGTATCAATGGGACGGGCTCCACCTCAACTGGGATAGGACCGGTGTCATAGAAACATAGAAACATAGAAATTAGGTACAGAAGCAGGCCATTCGGCCCTTTGAGCCTGCACTGCCATTCAATAAGATTATGGCTCATTATTCAACCTCAGTACCCCTTTCCTGCTTTCTCTCCATACCCCTTGATCCCTTTGGCTGTAAGGACCATATCTAACTCCCTTTTAAATATATTTAATGAACTGGCCTCAACAACTTTCTGCGGTAGAGAATTCCACAGGTTAACCACTCTCTGAGTGAAAAAGTTTCCCCTCATCTCGGTCCTAAATGGCTTACCTCTTATTCTTAGACTGTGGCCCCTGGTTCTGGAGCTCCCCAGCAATGGGAACATTTTTCCTGCCTCTAACCTGTCCAATGAGAATTTTATATCTTTCTCTGAGATCCCCTCTCATTCTTCTAAACTCCAGTGGATACAAGCCCAGTTGATCCAGTCTCTCCTCATATATCAGTCCTGCCATCCCGGGAATCAATCTGGTGAACCTTCACTGTACTCCCCCAATAGCAAGAATGAACTTCCTCAGATTAGGAGACCAAGACTGAACACAATATTCCAGGTGTGGCCTCACCAGGGCTCTGTACAACTGCAGTAAGACCTCCCTGCTCAGATACTCAAATCCCCTAGCTATGAAGGACAACATGCCATTTGCCTTCTTCACTGCCTGCTGTACCTGCATGCCAAACTTTAATGACTGATGTACCATGACACCCAGGTCTCGTTGCACCTCCCCTTTTCCTAATCTGTCACCATTCAGATAATATTCTGTCTTCCTGTTTTTGCCACCAAAGTGGATAACCTCACATTTATCCACATTAGACTGCATCTGCCATGCATTTGCCCACTCACCTAACCTATCCAAGTCACCCTGTAGACTCTTAGCATCCTCCTCACAGCTCACACCGCCACCCAGCTTAGTGTCATCTGCAAACTATATTACATTCAATTCCTTCATCTAAATCATTGATGTATATTGTAAATAGCTGGGGTCCCAGCACTGAACCCTGTGGCACCCCACTTGTCACTGCCTGCCATTCTGAAAAGGACCCATTTATTCCGACTCTCTGCTTCCTGTCTGCCGACCAGTTCTCTATCCACATCAGTACATTACCCCCAATACCATGTGCTTTAATTTTGCACACTAATCTCTTGTGTGGGACCTTGTCAAAAGCCTTTTGAAAGTCCAACTACACCACATCACTGGTTCTCCCTTGTCCACTCTACTAGTTACATCCTCAAAGAATTCTAGGAGATTTATCAAGCATGATTTCCCTTTCATAAATCCATGCTGACTTGGACCGATCCTGTCACTGCTTTCCAAATGCGCTGCAATTTCATCTTTAATAATTGATTCCAACATTTTCCCCACCACCAATGTCAGGTTAACCGGTCTATAATTCCCTGTTTTCTCTCTCCCTCCTTTTTTAAAAAGTGGTGTTACATTAACAACACTCCAGTCCATAGGAACTGATCCAGAGTCAATAGAATGTTGAAAAATGATCACCAATGCATCCACTATTTCTAGGGCCACTTCCTTAAGTACTCTGGGATGCAGACTATCAGGCCCTGGGGATTTATCGGCCTTCAATCCCATCAATTTCCCTAACACAATTTCCTGACTAATAAGGATTTCCTTCCGTTCCTGCTTTTTGCTAGACCCTCGAACCCCTAGTATTTCCGGAAGGTTATTTGTGTCTTCCTTAGTGAAGACAGATCCAAAGTATTTGTTCAACCAGTCTGCCATTTCTTTGTTCCCCATTATAAATTCACCTGATTCTGACTGCAAAGGACCTGCATTGGTGTTCAGTAATCTTTTTCTCTTCACATATCTATAGAAGCTTTTACAGTCAGTTTTTAATGTTCCCTGCAAGCTTCCTCTCATACTCTATTTTCCCCCTCCTAATTAAACCCTTTGTTCTCCTCTGCTGAATTCTAAATTTCTCCCAGTCCTCAGGTTTGCTGCTTTTTCTGGCCAATTTATATGCCTCTTCCTTGGATTTAACACTATCCCTAATTTCCATTGTTAGCCACGGTTGAGCTACCTTCCCTGTTTTATTTTTACTCCAGACAGGGATGTACAATTGTTGAAGTTCATCCATGTAATCTATAAATGTCTGCCATTGCCTATTCACTGTCAACCCTTTAAGTATCATTTTCCAGTCTATCCTAGCCAATTCACGTCTCATACCATCGAAGTTACCTTTCCTTAAGTTCAGGACCCTAGCCTCTGAATTAACACTGTCACTCTCCATCTTAATAAAGAATTCTACCATATTATGGTCACTCTTCCCCAGGGTGCCTCGCACAACAAGATTGCTAATTAGTCCTCTCTCATTACACAACATCCAATCTAGGACGGCCAGCTCTCTAGTTGGTTCCTCGACATATTGGTCTCGAAAGCCATCCCTTATACTCTCCAGGAAATCCTCCTCCACTGCATTGCTACCAGCTTGGTTAGTCCATTCTATATGTAGATTAAAGTCTCCCATGATACCTGCTGTACCTTTATAGCACGCATCCCTAATTTCCTGTTTGATGCCATCCCCAACCTCACTACTACTGTTTGGTGGTCTGTACACAACTCCCACTCGTGTTTTCTGCCCTTTGATCTTCCGCAGCTCTACCCATATAGATTTCACATCATCCAAGCTAACGTCCTTTCTTACTATTGCATTAATTTCCTCTTTAACCAGCAACGTTACCCCACCTCCTTTTCCTTTCTGTCTATCCTTTCTGAATGTTGCACACCCCTGGATGTTGAGTTCCAGCCTTGGTCACCCTGGAGCCATGTCTCCGTAATCCCAATTGTATCATAATCGTTAATAGCCTGTGCAGTTAATTCATCCACCTTATTACGAATACTCCTCGCATTGAGGCACAGAGCCTTTCTTATCTTTTTAGCACTCTTTGTCCCTTTAGAATTTTGCTGTAATGTGGCCCTTTTTGATTTTTACCTTGGGTTTCTCTGCCCTTCACTTTTACCTTTCTTCTTTCTATCTTTTGCTTCTGCCCCCCATTTTATTTCCCTGTCTCCCAGCATAGGTTCCCATCCCCCTGCCATATTAGTTTAACCCTTCCCCAACAGCACTAGCAAACACTCCCCCTAGGACATTGGTTCCGGTCTTGCACAGGTGGAGACCGTCCAGTTTGTACTGGTCCCACCTCCCCCAGAGCCGGTTCCAGTGTCTCAGGAATTTGAATCCCTCCCTCTTGCACAACTCCTCAAGCCACGTATTCATCTTAGCTATCCTGCAATTCCTACTCTGACTAGCACGTGGCACTGGTAGCAATCCTGAGATTACTATCTTTGAGGTCCTGCTTTTTAATTTAACTCCTAGCTCCCTAAATTCAGCTTGTAGGGCCTCATCCCACTTTTTACCTATATCGTTGGTACCTATATGCAGCACGACAACTGGCTGTTCACCTGCCCGCTCCAGAATGCCCTACGGCCGCTCCGAGACATTCTTGACCCTTGCCCCAGGGAGACAACATATCATCCTGGAGTCTCCTTTGCGACCGCAGAAACGCCTATCTATCCTTCTTACAATAGAATCCACCACCACTATAGCTCTCCCACTCTTTTTCCTGCCCTCCTGTGCAGCAGAGCCACCCACAGTGCCATGAACTTGGCTGCTGCTGCCTTCCAGTGGTGAGCCATCTCTGCCAACAATATCCAAAGCGGTATATTTGTTTTGGAGGGAGATGACCGCAGAGGACTCCTGCACTGCCTTCCTACTCCTGCTCTGAATATTAAATAATTATTTTGCTTCAGTATTTACCAGGGAGATAGAACAGGGGGACATGACATTGGATAATGAGATTAGTAATGAGTTAACTGCATTTAAAATAAAAAGAGGGGATATATTAAATAAACAATTCAAACTCAGAGGATAAAATCCCTGGTCCGGATGGATTGCATCCACACATTTTAAAATAACCTAGGGAAGAGACAGCAGAGACATTACTGCACATATTTAATAATTTGTTAGAAAAAGTTGTAGTGCCAGAGGACTATCAGATAGCTAACATAATACCTATATATAACAAGGGGGATAGAACATGTCTAGGGAATTATAGACCATTCAGCTTAACATCGGTTGAAAAATAATGGAATCCCTACTAAAGAAGAAAATAGAAGAACATCTAAAGAAGAAACCAAAAATATAATAATGAATAGTCAGCATGGATTTCAAAAGGGAAAGTCTTGCTTGACTAACCTCGTTGAATTTTTTGAAGAAGTAACAGAAAAAGTAGACAATGGTAATGCAGTAGATGTAATTTACCTCGATTTTCAAAAGGCCTTCAATAAGGTACCCCATAATAAATTGGTGAACAAGGTCAGAGAAAGCGGAGTCAGTGGACAAGTAGCAGAATGGATAGCTAGCTGGCTTCAAAACATAAAGCAGAGAGTAGGGATGAAAGGTAGGTATTCCACAAGGATCAGTGCTGGGACCACTATTGTTCACAATTTATATAAATGATTTAGATTTTGGAATCAAAGACACAACTTATAAATTTGCAGATGACACCAAATTGGGGGGATAGTCAATACTGAGGAAAACTGCAACGAGTTTCAGGAGGACATTAATAAACTTGCAGAGTGGGCATATAATTGGCAAATGAAGTTCAACACAGACAAATGTGATGTCTTACATTTTGGTCGGAAGAATAGGGAGGTCACTTATTACTTGGAGGGTGCAAATCTAGGTGGGGTAGAGAAACAAAGGGATCTCGGAGTATAAATATACAAATCACTAAAAGTTGTTACGCAGGTTAGCAAGGCCATAAAAAAGAAAACCAAGCACTAGAGTTTATTTCTAGAGAGAATTGAAAAGTAGGGAAGTTATGCTACACCTGTATCAAACCTTGGTTAGACCACATTTATAGTACTGCATACAGTTCTGGTCACCATATTATAAAAAGGATTTTGAGGCACTGGAGAGTGTGCAGAGAAGATTTACAAGGCTGATGCCAGAAATGTGAGGGTACACATATCAGGAAAGGATGAACAGGCTGTGTCTCTTTTCTCTTGAAAAAAGAAGGCTGTGGAGTAACCTAATAGAGGTCTTTAAAATGTTGAAAGTTTTTGATAGAGTGGAATGTTACCACTTGTCGGAAAGAGCATAACTAGAGGCCATCAATATAAGATAGTCACCAAGAAATCAAATAGGGAATTCAGAAGAAACTTCTATACCCAAAGAGTGGTGAGAATGTGGAACTCGCTACCACAGGGAGTGATTGAAGCAAATAGTATAGATACATTTAAGGGGAGGCTAGACAAGCATATGAGGGAGAAGGGAATAGAGGGTTATACGGATAGATTTAGATGAGGAAAGACGGGAGGAAGCTTGAGTGGAGCATAAACACCGGCATGGACTGGTTGGTCAGAATGGCCTGTTTCTATGCCGTATATCCTATGTAATCCTTTGTAATCCTATGTAGTAATATAATCCAAAGGAAAAGTTATAATACGTGTTTTCTTTCACACATATGTTAAAATCTTACTGTTTTTTTTAAATCATACATCTGGGGTAACCATGCATCAGCTGACTCTGTCGCTCCAGATGACTTCACAATCTCTTTCAGTGGTGCTGTATGGTCAGTCTGTAGGGGCTGTTGAAGGGGCATGTGGCAAAATCTCCTGTATGTTTTTTCTTTTCTCCTCGTTAGCTGGGGACCTTATTTACGTTTGGTGGTGATTGAGATGAGATAGCCAGCCTAGGTCAATAGCACATTGTCCTACAAGGACCAATGTTGTTCTTTTGTTCTGTAATATTTCTTCAAATTTAGGGCACACTATCATTACCCACATAATGTAGGGTTGAATTCTGTAATGTGCTCTCCAAACACCTCAGTTTGGTTTTACGGTCACTACTACTTTTAAATCCTTGCTCTCGCTTATATACCTTATTCTCCTTCATCAACTACTATTTCATGCATATTCAGAGCATATTAACCTACAGAATTTTTAATTGGTTACAAATAAAATAAAGGAAACGTCGAGAATAGGATTATATCTTTAAAAAATGCGTACTTGACAACGAAGCTTACAGAAACCATTGGGATAATTGAGTGTACAACGATGGAAAAGATCATTTTAGCCCATCTGGCCAGCCACAAACTTCAGAAACTGGATTAATTTTGGTTAATATAAATAATTCAAAGTTGGTATCTGACAAAGGGGGGAATTTTAACCCCATAGAATTTGGGCGGGTTTGGGTCAGGTGGGAGGTTAAAGTAGTAGAAATCTGAATCCCGACCCCAACCCCCACCAACCTGCCCACTTCCGGTTTCAACGGAGGAGGACGGGGGTATGTAGCCAACCTGCTCCCAGGAGGCGAGTTGGCACTTTAAATATTATAATGAGGCCTCAGATCTCCGATCCACCCTCCATCCTCCGATCCCTAGCCCCCAAGCCTCCCTCCGGCCTCCGATCTCTGATCTACCCCGCCCCACAGCCTTTGATCCCAGTCTCCGATGCCTCCTCAGGCTTCCTTTTCCCAGCCCCCGATCCCCCCCTCCGGCCCACCAATTCTAGCATTCTGACCACAAACCCCCGATCTCTGACCCCGGCCTCCGATCACAGGCCTACGCACCTGATAGCCAGCCAGCTGCTCAATCTGGCTGGCTACGGGCCGGAAACAAAGAAGGAAAATGTTAATCAAGCCCTGCCATTAAATTCAGCTGGACCTGATGGTAACCCGCTGTCATGTATTTCACCATCTTGCAATGATTATAAGTATGTAACTGTAACTCATGCATACTGTACCTGTACTCTTGTAATGCACATCCTGACCACAGGGAGTGAGCTCCTCACTTGGGCTTCCAGGTATAAAAGGGGAGGTCCCACCCAGAATCAGCACTCTTTAATCCTGGGAATAAAGTGAAGGTCACAGAGTGTCTGATATATCCATGCCCCTTGTGAGTTTGTAACAAGGTGCAGATACACAACATTTGCCGACGAGAAACGGGAATCACTGAACCACGAGGATGGCCACCGGCAGCACAGAGGAAAGCTACTGTGTGGGTGAGGACTGAGACGACTTTGTGGAAAGACTCCAGCAGAGCTTTGTCACAAAGGACTGGCTGGAAGAGACAGCGGCTGACAAGCGGAGGGCGTATCTACTGACCAGCTGTGGTCCACAGACGTATGCGCTAATGAAAGACCTGCTCGCACCCCAAAAACCAGCGGACAAGTCCTTCGAAGAGCTCAGCCAGCTGATCAGTGAGCATCTCAAGCCGGCAAGTAGCGTACACATGGCCCGGCACCGGTTCTATTCTCACCGGCGTTGGGAGGGTCAAAACATCTCGGACTTCGTGGCGGAACTGCGGCGTTTGGTCAGTCTCTGTAAGTTCTCCGAAGCCTGCAGGGGAGAGATGTTAAGGGACTTTTTCATCGAGGCCATTAATCATGCCGGCATTTTCAGGAAGCTCATAAAGGCTAAGGATTTGACTTTAGAAGGGGCGGCATTGATAGCTCAGACCTTTATGGAAGGGGAAGAGGTGACCAAGCTAATCTACGCACACAGCCCTGGTTTTAAAGTTGCGTTGAACCAGGGAATCAATGTTATAAAAATGACACAGATCCCCACAGGCAGGCAAGGGCAATTCGACACCGTCCAGGTAGCCACAAGTTCCTGGCAACAGGGACAGTGGAAAGGGGATCGGCAATTCATGCCATCACGAGGAACAATACATCCTGTGATGGGACAATTAACGTCCCCCATCAGCGTGCTTAGAAACAGCCAAAAGGGCCATCAGAGAGGAATGCCTGGGAATAGTCCTTTTGTTAACAGCAATCTCAGCTCATGTTGGAGATGTGGGAGCAGACACACTGCAAAAATCTGCAGGTTCCAACTTTACACCTATAGGATTTGTAATGTCAAGGGACACCTGGCCAGGAAGTGCAAAAAGGCAGTAGCGAGGCTAGTCTGCGAGACAGAGGAACCAGACGAGGGGTCTGAAATGCAGGATGAGGCCTGGGGAACAACCATGGTGCTGAAGTTCAGAGAGTTCATGTGGCTGACGTCCACAGCTCATGGACGCCACCAAAATGCCACCCATGGTGATGAAAGTCTTACTGAATGGCATCCCGGTGCACATGGAGCTGGATACCGGAACTAGCCAGTCACTCATGAGCGCCCAACGATTTGAGAGACTATGGCCATACAGAGCTAACAGGCTGAAATTGGAACGCATTGAGACGCAGCTACGTACGTACACCAAAGAGATCATCCCAGTGCTGGGCAGTGCAAACTTGGTGGTAACGCATAATGGATCACAGAACCGGCTGCCACTCTGGATTGTTCCGGGAAATGGCCCCGCGCTCTTGGGGAGGAGTTGGCTAGCTGAGATGAATTGGAAACGGGGGATGTGCACGCCATTTCATCTGTGGAGCGAAGTTCATGCTCGCAGGTATTGCAAAAATGCGAGTCACTCTTTCAACCCGTCAGAACGTTCAAGGGCATCAAAGTAGTGATACACATCACTCCGGATGCCAGACCAGTGCACCACAAAGCCAGAGTGGTGCTGTACGTGATGCGTGAAAAAATTGAAAGTGAACTGGACAGGCTGCTCAGAGAGGGCATAATTTTGCCCATTGAATTCAGCGACTGGGCAAGTCCCATTGTTCCCGTCCTCAAAGCAGATGGCTCGGTCAGGATTTTTGGCGACTACAAAGCCACCATCAACCGAGTGTCGCTGCAAGACCATTACCAGCTCCCGAGAGCGGAGGACCTTTTTGCCATGCTGGCAGATGGTAAGCTATTCACGAAGCTGGACCTCACTTCGGCCTACATGACTCAGGAACTGGCTGAAGAATCCAAGTTTCTGACCACCATCACGACACACAAAGGATTATTTGTTTACCATAGGTGCCCATTTGGCATTTGTTCGGCAGCGGCTATCTTTCAGTGAAACATGGAAAGCTTGCTCAAGTCCATCCCTGGAACGATCGTTTTCCAAGACGACATCCTTATAATAGGTCGAGACACCGAAGAACACCTCCGCAACCTGGAGGAGGTGCTGCGCTGATTGGAACGGGTAGGCCTGCGGCTGAAAAAGGCCAAGTGCCTGTTTTTGGCCCCAGAGGTCAAGCTCCTGGGCAGGAGGGTTGTCGCAAATGGGATCCGGCCCACTGAATCAAAAACTGAAGCGATTGGCCGGGCGCCCAGGACCGGCAACACGTTAGAGTTGCGATCATTCCTGGGACTCTTGAACTATTTTGGGAACTTCCTGCCGAACTTAAGCACATTGTTGGAGCCGTTACACATGCTCCTCCTTAAAGATTGTGAATGGCCTTGGGGGGGATTGTCAAGAACGGGCTTTCAATAAGGCGAGGAACCTGCTGTGTTCCAACAAACTGTTGACTTTGTATGACCCCTGTAAAACAAATTGGTTTTAACATGCGATGCGTCATCCTAAGGGGTTGGGTATGTTTTGCAGCAGGGTAACTATGACGGCCGACTCCAACCGGTGGCTTACGCCTCCAGGTCACTCTCCCAGGCAGAGCGTGGACATGGCATGGTCGAGAAGGAGTCACTCGCGTGTGTGTACGGTGTGAAAAAGATGCACCAGTACCTTTTCGGTAGATGGTTCGAGCTAGAGACGGGCCACAAGCCGTTAACATCCCTGTTGTCCGACAGCAAGGCTGTCAACGCTAATGCGTCAGCTCACATACAGCGATGGGCCCTCACGCTGGTTACGTATGACTACACCATACGGCACCGGCCAGGCACCGAAAATTACGCTGACGCACTCAGTAGGCTCCCACTGGCCACCACCGAGGGGGCGTCGAAGCAGAGCACCGAGATGGTCATGGCTGTTGAGGCTTTTGACACTGCGGGCTCCCCCATCACAGCCCACCAGATCAAACTCTGGACCAACAGGGACCCCCTCCTATCCATGATAAAGAAATGTGTCCTGACTGGGGACTGGGCGCCCACACACAGGGCATGCCCCGAGGAAGTCGGGCTGTTTCAGAGACGGATGGATGAACTCTCCATCCAAGCTGACTGCCTGTTATGGGGCAGCCGGGTAGTCATGCCCCAGAAAGGAAAGGAAGCGTTCATCAGGAAACTCCACAGCGAGCACCCTGGCATCGTGTTAATGAAGGCCATTGCCCGATCACATTTGTGGTGGCCGGGGATTGACTCAGACCTGGAACACTGGGTTCGCAGGTGCAATGCCCCCAGGGAGGCCCCACTCAGCCCGTGGCCCTGGCCCACCAGGCCATGGTCACGTATTCACGTGGACTATGCGGGCCCGTTCATGGGAAAAATGTTCCTGATCGTTGTCGATGCATACTCGAAGTGGATCGAGTGTATTATATTGAACTCGTGCTTGACATCCATCACTGTGGAGAGTCTGCATATGGTTTTCTCGACCCACGGCTTGCCGGACATCCTGGTCAGCGATAATGGCCCGTGTTTTACCAGCCATGAATTCCAGGAGTTTATGTTGGGCAATGGGATCAAGCACGTCCAGACAGCGCCGTTCAAGCCGGCCTCCAATGGCCAGGCGGAACGGGCAGTCCAAGTCATAAAGCAGGGCATGCTACGCATCTAAGGACCCTCCCTTCAGTACCGCCTCCTGCTGGCCTACAGGTTCTGGCTGCACTCGCTCACGGGAGTCCCGCCAGCGGAACTCCTCATGAAATGCATGCTCAAGACGCGGCTGTCCCTCATTCACCCAGCCCTGGAAGACATTTTTGAGGGCAAGCGCCTGTCCCAAACCGAGTTCCATGATCGAGGCTCAAGGAGGAGGTGTATAGAAATAGATGACCCGGTATTTGTTCTTAACCATGCTTTGGGACCCAAATGGCTTGAGGGCACCATAATTGGCAAAGAAGGAAACAGGGTCATGGTGGTCAGACTAAACAATGGGCAGATATGCCGCAAACACCTTGACCAAGTAAAGACAAGGTTCAGCATAGACACGGAGGAACCGGAAGAAGAGCATGATGAGAGAGCACCCACACCACTGCCAGCGCACGAGCAACAAAGACAGCCCTCAGCATGCACAATCCCTGCGGCCAACCACAGGCCGGAATCACCTCAAGTGACAGAGATGCGTGCTGAGGCTCAGCCACCAAAGCCACAACTGCGGCGCTCCACGAGAGAGCGCCGACCACCCGATAGACTTAACCTCTGAAACTAAAAGACCGAAGGGGGGGCAGGTGATGTCATCTATTTCACCATCTTGCAATGACTATAAGTATGTAACTGTAACTCATGCATACTGTACCTGTACCCTTGTAATGCACACCCTGACCACAGGGAGTGAGCTCCTCACCTGGGCTTCCAGGTATAAAAGGGGAGGTCCCACCGAGGATCAGCACTCTTTAGTCCTGGGAATAAAGTGAAGGTCACAGAGTGACCGTGTCTGATATATCCATGCCTCGTGTGAGTTTGTAACAAGGTGCAGAGACACAACACCCACTATCCCAGGTTTCCCGACCACAACCCAGCACCCCCCTGTCCCCACTCCCTACCTGCCTCCAAGTTAAAATTCTGTCCAAAGTATTAAAAACAGGGTTTTCATACTGAAAAACCTAGAGTGCTGATGTGAAACACTAAAAGTCCAATGCAATATAAAATTAAATGTGTTGATAGAATTTATTTTGGTCCAGGAATGGCTGAATGTTAACAGTGAATTCACGTTGCCCGCCATTATTAGTGCTTAAAAAACCCAGCAATTTGTGGCAAGGAAAAGTTGCACGTCGCCACCAATGGCTGGGGTGATCTCTGCCATCGGCCTTGTATAAACGAGAGCTTGCCATCAACCACCCCATGGGTGTGAAGAAATTGCTGTATTTGTGCCATAAATACGAATGAATCTCCCCGCAGACATTTAGGGATAGTATTTCATGACAGAAAGAGCCTGTTAATGACGTGATTTATGGTCTTTATATTTAATTGGTTAAGGAGATAGACCATTGGACTCGATGTTCATGAGGTTGCAGATGCCACGTTGACATCGCCGCGCTGTTATCAACTCATGGTTACAGCAGTTTGTGACACAGAAATAATATGACGTGAAGGAAGAGGAAAAAAGTTAAACTCGCGCGTGCGCAATTTCTGGGCCATTGTAACTACGTATGGTAAAAGACCTTAAGTCCACTTAAGGTCTTATACCATATGTATAAAATACTGGATGCTTGGAGATGAGTGATTGTAATTCCTTCAAGGGCTCTGATATCATAAATATAATAAACATTACCAGAAATGATGAACTCTAAGTTGCCCTCAGCCTCTTTTATAATTTCTACTGACATTATTTATAAAATAAAATGCTCAATCACTGTGTTACACTTGGAAGTTCTCCACAGCGGTATCAGCTGTTTACTTTTGCTGCTGAGATTTAAAAATAATGGTGAAACTTAACTGAAGGGTATAATCTCTGTTTGTCAATTGGAAAATATAGTTCAGATCTGTTAGAATCACATTGCGTCATTCAATAAATTTACAAAGGAATTCACCGTGAAACATAAATAATGGTATTGTAAACCTAACAAGAATTGTTGCTTTAATTTAAAATGACAGCATCACAACAGTTGATTTTTTTTTAATTACTGGAAATCGAACATAATAATAACAGACAGAGTGTGCTAGTCTGATTAGTGTAAGTAATGCAATACAACTGCCATCTGTACCTTTATGTTGCACTATGCTACACATGGGAGACAAAATAATGAAAAACATCTGTGTTTAAGATCTTAGTCATAAATTCTT
Source organism: Pristiophorus japonicus (assembly GCF_044704955.1). Classification (NCBI taxonomy): domain Eukaryota; kingdom Metazoa; phylum Chordata; class Chondrichthyes; family Pristiophoridae; genus Pristiophorus; species Pristiophorus japonicus. The sequence continues at coordinate 74,034,494 of NC_091983.1, read as the reverse complement.
TTGTCTATCCTTACTGTAAAGAAGAAGCCTTGAATGATTTATTGTTGGGTAAGAATCCACATTGTTGATGCTTTTAGAACGTTTAATATGGACTGTTTTTCATTTATTGTAGGTATCTGCTAAAGTAGAATAGTCAAATGGTGTAACGAAGTGGGGAGATACAGTGCACAATGGGATAACACAACTTCCTCTTAGAAATTTTGATTTTTGTGCTACTGCATCCTCATTAAACTTTCACAGTTGGGTATTCTCTTAACTATTCTACTTGTATAAAACCAACCCAGAATATTAATTTGAACTTGACATTGATTTGTGTCCAACGTTATTTTTTCTGTTCCCAAAAGGTTGTTACAGTTACAACAACCCTAGTTGATAAACGTATATGCGTGTGTGCTCGCTCTTTCGTATTCATAATTTACATCTGCTGCCGTATAAGGTCATTTTATGCAAAACCTTTATTTTGCATTTTTTAAGGACCCAATATAAACTTTATCTTCCAAATTAATGTGAAAAGATTAGATTTGACTGGTGAGGTTATGTCGAAGATTCTACCAATCTTTAACCAAGGGAATTTATTGACAAATGTGAACATAAAAGTTCTGTAACCATGGTATTTAGAAAATTTGAACTATTACCACATAAGAACATAAGAACATAAGAATTAGGAACAGGAGTAGGCCATCTAGCCCCTCGAGCCTGCTCCGCCATTCAACAAGATCATGGCTGATCTGGCCGTGGACTCAGCTCCACTTACCCACCCTCTCCCCGTAACCCTTAATTCCCTTATTGGTTAAAAATCTATCTATCTGTGATTTGAATACATTCAATGAGCTAGCCTCAACTGCTTCCTTGGACAGAGAATTCCACAGATTCACAACCCTCTGGGAGAAGAAATTCCTTCTCAACTTGGTTTTAAATTGGCTCCCCCGTATTTTGAGGCTGTGCCCCCGAGTTCTAGTCTCCCCGACCAGTGGAAACAACCTCTCTGCCTCGATCTTGTCTATCCCTTTCATTATTTTAAATGTTTCTATAAGATCACCCCTCATCCTTCTGAACTCCAATGAGTAAAGACCCAGTCTACTCAATCTATCATCATAAGGTAACCCCCTCATCTCCTGAATCAGCCTAGTGAATCGTCTCTGTACCCCCTCTATTATATCCTTCCTTAAGTAAGATGACCAAAACTGCATACAGTACTCCAGGTGCGGCCTCACCAATACCCTGTACAGTTGCAGCAGGACCTCCCTGCTTTTGTACTCCATCCCTTTCGCAATGAAGACCAACATTCCATTCGCCTTCCTGATTACCTGCTGCATCTGCAAACTAACTTTTTGGGATTCATGCACAAGGACCCCCAGATCCCTCTGCACCGCAGCATGTTGTAATTTCTCCCCATTCAAATAATATTCCCTTTTACTGTTTTTTTTTCTCCAAGGTGGATGACCTCACATTTTCCGACATTGTATTCCATCTGCCAAACCTTAGCCCATTCGCTTAACCTATCTAAATCTCTTTGCAGCCTCTCTGTGTCCTCTACACAACCCGCTTTCCCACTAATCTTTGTGTCATCTGCAAATTTTGTTACACTACACTCCGTCCCCTCTTTTAGGTCATCTATGTATATTGTAAACAGTTGTGATCCCAGCACCGATCCCTGTGGCACACCACTAACCACCGATTTCCAACCCGAAAAGGACCCATTTATGCCGACTCTCTGCTTTCTGTTAGCCAGCCAATTCTCGATCCATGCTAATACATTTCCTCTGACTCCGCGTACCTTTATCTTCTGCAGTAACCTTTTGTATGGCACCTTATCGAATGCCTTTTGGAAATCTAAATACACCATATCCATCGGTACACCTCTATCCACCATGCTCGTTATATCCTCAAAGAATTCCAGTAAATTAGTTAAACATGATTTCCCCTTCATGAAACCATGCTGCGTCTGCTTGATTGCACTATTCCTATCTAGATGTCCCGCTATTTCTTCCTTAATAAGTTTCAAGCATTTTCCCCGCTACAGATGTTAAACTAACCAGCCTATAGTTACCTGCCTTTTGTCTGCCCCCTTTTTTAAACAGAGTCATTACATTAGCTGCTTTCCAATCCGCTGGTACATACGAGGACATACTTTACTGTTACTGCATTTGGTGCATTTGATCACCAAGACAGAGTACTTAGAAGAACATCAGACAAGGAGCAACACATGCCCAATTTTCCAGCCATTTAAATTAAATTCAAGAATAATAACAGGAAAACCTTCTCTCATGACTTTGGTGTGAAGCATGGTGATAAACAATCAATTCAAAATACTTCATGTTGCCACTGATAGGCAATAATGTAATACAGATTGTGTTACTTTCGGGTAATCAACATTAACAATTTAATTTATATAGCGCCTTTTATGTCGTAAAATGTTCCAAGAAGATTCAATTGCAGTTTATCGCTTGATACGCTGGTAATGTTATTACAACTGTTAATCTTTCAGTGTTTGCCTTCTGCTGATTCTGCTAGCTTCCTATTTTGGAATTTTAGTATTTCCCATGCTGCAGATGTTTGGGTGGCAATTTATTTGTGCCTGGACCTGGCTTCTCGTCCTGGGTGCTCAATGAGGAAAGAGGGGTGAGTTACATTAGAAATTTAAATTACAAAGACAAAATGGTGGACAAATATTTGCTAAAGTTTTTGGAGTAATTTAAAAGTAAAAAAATATTTTCAGTGAGCAGAACAGTAGCAGATGAAATTTAATGCAGACAAATGTAAACTGCTATACTTAGAAAGGACAAATGGATGACATACAGATTCCATGAATGGTATTGAAATAGTTATGCATGAATTAAAAAAAGACCCGGAAGTCTCCGTCGACTTGACACTCAACATAACCAATCACTGTAGAACAACAATCAAGAAAGCCAAAAGAATGTCGAACTACACCGCCAAAAATAGCAGGATATAAGTACAGTGCTCTGGACAGATGAGACCTTGTGTCCTATCCTTTCCTCTCCAAACTCATGGCTTTGGTGACATTGCAACACTTAGCAAAAATTTGCATTGCAATTTGTTTTCCGACAACAGAAGCATTCTTCTCGAGGTTCTCTTCCCATTTTGAAATGCGTACGTTTATCTAATTGGAAGCTCCATTCTCAAGACAATGTTAAATGTTTTTCGATGTTCAGTCACTTCTGCTAAAAGTTGTTTTACAAATTGCATTTGAACTGAGCCTGCATACAAGTGTGCCTCTAAGAATTCTTTCCAAAAAGGAGCCAAGTTGTCAGTTTCGGAGAGTCTCGTCAATGCAGCCAAAAGTTGATTTACAGTTTCATCCTCAACCTGTTTACTCTGGTGGGATATAAAACATTCAGCAATAGCAAGGGTTTTGGGATTGAAATGTTCCTTCATCAGATTTTCCAGTTCATCAATTTTTGGCACTTTTTTCAACTAATTAAACTATAATAAGACTTCCATGAACAGATGAATAAATGATTTCTTAATGGTATTTGTGATTTAATTTGCCATAAAATATTTTTCCATGTTTTAATATCACCTTCTGAAATTTCTATTCTGTCTCTGTAGTAAGCCCTTTAAGACAAAATGTTCATTGCTATTTTATAAGGGTATATATTTATTTTAGTGAGAACACATCTTACACAAGTTCTCCAAGTGGCGAATCTCAGGGAGAGCTTAAACAGAGCACAGCATCCCTTACACCCTCTCCCGTTGCACTAGAGCATAACTCATAAAGAAAGACTTGCATTTAGATAGCGCCTTTGACAGCCTCAGGACATCACAAATCGTTTTACAGCTAACCAAGGAGCTGAAATTGCCCCTTTCCTTAAGGCCTCTTAACACCGAAAATCGGCGGCCACATTGCGGAGTGCAATGGCGGCCGACTTTTCGTGTAATAGCCGCCATTATCAAAATTGCACCTCTGTGTGTTATCCCGGCAGTGACCCGCTCCTTCTCCCTACTGCTCCACTGCTGCCGTTCCGTGCTAACTGCGTCATCACAATGTGCACCGCCGATGTTCCTCCCCTCCCCAATGGCAAAATTCCGCCGTGAAAATCTTCCTCCCACGGAGTGGTGCCAAAACCTGCTTTTAAGCGATGGCGCAGTGAGGCTGTGGCCTTCTGCCATGGCAGTGTGACTTCCATTAAAGGGGAGGACACACTGCCGCTGCCGCCATGTTTTTTTTTGTTGGCCGACTATCATGTCGGGCCGACAATTATGCTCCCCGAGTTCAGCCGGGCCATCAACAGGTAGCCTGGCCAAACTCCTCCCTTATAGCTCAACTTTAGAAATCACGCAGGCTCTCCCCTTTAAGTGAAGGGGAGAACCATGGTGACACGATGCCGTGATGACATCATCAGCGACGGACATAACACCCCACCCTCAACTTCCACCCCTCTAGTGTACTCACCGCCCCACTTCTGCCACATTATGAGCGACTTCCGGTCCGCCTGAAAAAAAAGCCAAAGACCGGACTTTCGCTCAAGAAGCCACCTCAACCATCGCAGCTGTAAAAACAGTAGAAACGGGGTGCGTGCGCCCCGTTTCGGATGGAGGGCAATTTCAGTCCCTAAGTCTTTTGTACTTTTGAAGAGTAGTCACTGTTGTAATGTAGGAAATGCGGCAACTAATTTGCACATAGCAAGCTCCCACAAACAGCAATGTGATAATGACCAGAAAATATGTTTTTAGTGATATTGATTGCGGGATAAATATTAGCTTGGACACGGGATTAACTCCCATGCCCTTCTTCAAAATAGCGCTGTGGGATCTTTTACGTCCACCTGTAAGAGTTAACGGAGCCTCGGTTTAACATCTCATCTGACAGGTGGCTCCTCCAACAGTATAGCACTCTCTTGGTACTGCACCGAAGTGTCAGCCCAGATTTTTGTGCTTAAGTCTCGAGTGGGATTTGAACCCACAACCTTTTGACTCTGAGGCGAGAGTGCATCTGAGCCACAGTTGACATGAATCTCACAATTAACGATTTTCTGCTTTGTCAAATATGATTTTGACGTTTCAATTATCCTATGGAAATTCAATTTTACTGATCTGCCTGCAACATCATCAGCTGCCCCTAAAAACCCTGCTGATGCTCCAGCCCACGGCCTCTGGGAACAGGCCCTGGTGCCAAAGTTCTTCAAGGTGTCCTTCCAAATGATTATTACAAGAGGACGAATGAGGTGGGAGCACACGAGTGCACCTCATTGGGCCTGTACCTACTGCAGGGGCAGGCCTATTTACATGCACTGGAAAAGCCACAGGAAATCCCAGAGCAATGCAGGAGGGACAGAGACCTGTCACTATGGCCCAATGGCAACTATGAACCACCGTGACAAAACAGATGACTACATAAAATTGGTCCTCTTGGACATCAGGACTCGTGCGCTGGGGATGCTAGTTGTGCCCCAAAAGGCAGTGTGCTGGTCACAGAGAGGATGTTGGCACTGGACCTCTAGGAATTCTGGGGGGGGGGGGAGTGATTGTGAGGGGGCAAGCAATGACTGTCAGAAGCTTGCAGTTTGAATGTGGAGTCAAGAGGACCACTATTTGTGTCCTGTTTTATTTTGTTTTATTATATTTGAGGAGCCAAACAAACTGATTATAATTTATTTGTTTATTTTTTGAAAAAGCTTGTAAAATCTTGCCATGGCTAGAACTATTTGTGATGTAAATACTTTGTCACTTGGGTAAATACTTTGACATAAATAAGTCTCTTTTACTATGTTGATCAAACCCATTATATCAAGTTCACCAAACCTCATTGCATTCCAAACCGCCATGACAAGGAAGCCGATTCATTGCATATTTATGTTCAAGCAGTTAGCTACTTAAAACCTGGAATCAAAAGTAAGATTGGTTTAGAAGATTGTCATTTTTGTGAGATAGTTTATTTTCTTCCTAATAAACAGCCAATAACTGGAAATTTAAATTGCAAACAGGAAAAGCTAGAAAAACAACTGATCAGAATGGATCTGCAGAGTGAGAAAGGGCAAATTAACATTTCAGAAAGTGCCCTTGCAGATTTGTGTGTCCTTTTGCTCAAACTAATATATAGATTTCTGTGAATAAAGGCTAAAGGAGGCAACCTGAAATCAGGGAGCTTGTATGCTCACGTAATATCTTTGTTAGCTTGACATTTGAGACGTTTTACTGCATCCTTTGGCACCCTGCATTTAAAATGTTGCATAACGTTTTATGCTTGAAGTTGAAAAATAATGCAGTCAGAGGTGGCATGCTGCCAAGAAACTATTTTAATTTCCGCTTAGCTTTTCACTGAAACCCTAGGTAATAACCTATATTGTTGGGTATTGTTGCAGTATCATTTTGAAGGTTGCTCTTTAGCTTTCTTACGTGACGCTATAGGGGTGGTTTGTACCCAGTGAGGCATTCGAACCCCCAAGGTCTCCTACGCCTTTCATTGCTGAAATTTGTACTTATCACGATTAACATTTTCTTTGTTATTTTCACTAAATAAATGATCTTGTGCTAAACCTGTTTCGCAGCCTTCTACATTTTATCAAAGATAAGCCTCCTTTCTAGAAACAAATAAAATTAGATTACTGCTGGTGACCTTAAAGGAATTTAATTGAGAAAGAGAAACTATGACAGGTTTTCATATGTGATCCAATACAAGTGCCTGAAGTTCCTCAGGATGTGATCCCAGTAGTTATGGGTATAGTGGGAGTGCACCAAATTAGCAATGAACAACACATGGGTGAGAGTGCCGCTGCAGGCACATCTCCGGTGCCCACCTTCCCAGGTCTGAGGAAAGCTTGGCATTCACCTGCACATCGGGAGAGGGAGGTAAAGCCCACTGATACTGGGCCTCATTTATATCAGACTGGTGAGCTGCAGGAGCCTGCTGGGCCTGTCCAGACAGCTAGCCGGTGAAGATGATTTCAATTGCAGCCCACTCATTAGCTGGCAGTAGTGCTCAGATAGGTCTTGGTAGGGTTAAGCGATCGGGAGAGAGGGTGGTGAACAGAAGGGAAGGGTAAAGTATCAGGAGGAAGGGGGAGACTGGGAGCTGAGAGGAAGTATTTTTTTTAAAACTGACCTCTTTGGCAGTCATTTTAATGCTGCATGTAGATTGTTTTTTCTGGAAGGTAGCTGGCCCGCCTCCAACTACATTCAGGGCAAACCACTTTGGAAAGTGGGCCTCTAAATCAGGTATTGGGCCCCTTATTTGCATGCACCTAGCTGTTTTGGAACTTATTGCTGAATTGAACTTTGACACAAAGGGGGTGAAACTCCCCTGTTGTGCGCCTCCCGTTAGCGCCCCCCACCCCACCCCCCCGGAGGTGCTAACGAGAGGCGCACAAGTGTTTTCGCCTGGGAGATGCGGGGTTACTACTGGCTCCTGTGAAATTGTGCAGGTGTTAGCAGAGGCGCGAATCCAGTTGTGTAGCACCCGAGGCTGTTGCGCCTCCAGCGATGATCTGAGGAAATATGTTCTTGTTGTTGAGGGAGTGCAGCAAAGGTTCACCAGACTGATTCGTGGGAGAAGACACTGGATCGACTGGGCCTGTATTCACTGGCATTTAGAAGGATGAGAGGGGATCTCATAGAAACATATAAAATTCTGACGGGATTGGGCAGGTTAGAAACATAGAAACATAGAAAATAGGTGCAAGAGTAGGCCATTCAATGAGTTCATGGCTGAACATGCAACTTCAGTACCCCATTCCTGCTTTCTCGCCATACCCCTTGATTCCCCTAGTAGTAAGGACTACATCTAACTCCTTTTTGAATATATTTAGTGAATTGGCCTCAACTACTTTCTGTGGTAGAGAATTCCACAGGTTCACCACTCTCTGGGTGAAGAAGTTTCTCCTCATCTCGGTCCTAAATGGCTTACCCCATATCCTTAGACAGTGACCCCTGATTCTGGACTTCCCCAACATTGGGAACCTTCTTCCTGCATCTAAACTGTCTAAACCCATCAGAATTTTAAACGTTTCTATGAGATCCCCTCTCATTCTTCTGAACTCCAGTGAATACAAGCCCAGTTGATCCAGTCTTTCTTGATATGTCAGTCCTGCCATCCCGGGAATCAGTCTGGTGAACCTTCGCTGCACTCCCTCAATAGCAAGAATGTCCTTCCTCAAGTTAGCAGACCAAAACTGTACACAATACTCCAGGTGTGGCCTCACCAAGGCCCTGTACAACTGTAGCAACACCTCCCTGCCCCTGTACTCAAATCCCCTCGCTATGAAGGCCAACATGCCATTGCTTTCTTAACCGCCTGCTGTACCTGCATGCCACCTTCAATGTCTGATGTACTATGACACCCAGGTCTCGTTGCACCTCCCCTTTTCCTAATCTGTCACCATTCAGATAATAATCTGTCTCTCTGTTTTTACCACCAAAGTGGATAACCTCATATTTATCCACATTATACTTCATCTGCCATGCATTTGCCCACTCACCTAACCTATCCAAGTCACTCTGCAGCCTCATAGCATCCTCCTCGCAGCTCACACTGCCACCCAACTTAGTGTCATCCGCAAATGTGGTGATACTACATTTAATCTCCTCGTCTAAATCACTAATGTACAATGTAAAAAGCTGGGGCCCCAGCACAGAACCTTGCGGTACCCCACTAGTCACTGCCTGCCATTCTGAAAAGTCCCCATTTACTCCTACTCTTTGCTTCCTGTCTGCCAACCAGTTCTCAATCCACGTCAGCACACTACCCCCAATCCCATGTGCTTTAACTTTGCACATTAATCTCTTGATTGGGACCTTGTTGAAAGCCTTCTGAAAGTCCAAATGCACCACATCAACTGGTTCTCCCTTGTCCACTCTATTGGAAACATCCTCAAAAAATTCCAGAAGATTTGTCAAGCATGATTTCCCTTTCACAAATCCATGCTGACTTGGACCTATCATGTCACCTCTTTCCAAATGCGCTGCTATGACATCCTTAATAATTGATTCCATCATTTTACCCACGACCAATGTCAGGTTGACCGGTCTATAATTCCCTGTTTTCTCTCTCCCTCCTTTCTTAAAAAGTGGGGTTACATTGGCTACCCTCCACTCCATAGGAACTGATCCAGAGTCGATGGAATGTTTTAGGTGCAGGAAGAATGTTCCCGATGTTGGGGAAGTCTAGAATCAGGGGACATACGAAGGGGTAGGCCATTTAGGACCGAGATGAGGAGGAACTTCTTCACTCAGGGAGTTGTTAACCTGTGGAATTCCCTACTGCAGAGAGTTGTTGATGCCAGTTCATTGGATATATTCAAGAAGGAGTTAGATATGGCCCTTGCGTATCAAGGGGTATGGAGAGAAAGCAGGAAAGGGGTACTGAGGGAATGATCAGCCATGATCTTGTTGAAGGGTGGTACAGGCTCAAAGGGCCGAATGGCCTACTCCTGCACCTATTTTCTATGTTTCTATGATGTCATCACCATGTGCGCCGACCCCTTTTCGCCTGCTGCGGCCCGTTTCCAACCCGCGACGGCAATTGGCAGCGCTCCATGTGGCTACCACAGACGATGCCCATGCCAGCCTCATGGATCACAATCCGGGCCGCATACCAATTGCAGGGCGAAACTTAAAGGGGAGGTGGGCTGCGCTGCCATTTTTTTTTCTTCTCCTACTCACCGGTCGGGCCGCTGTCCAGCAATCATGCAGGCCGGCACTCCGTTTTGGTGCCAGACTGCGGCTGCGGCACCCCACATCCCAGGTGGCCCAGTGAAGGCCATAAAAAGGCCTGCAGAGTTCGCATCGTTCCTCCCCTTTAATGGAAGGGAGGGGCATTGAAACGCATCAGCACTATGCAGAGAGGCTGCGAAGCGCTCTATAATGCGCCCGGGTAGCGTCCCCGATCCTGTCCCGAGCAGAAGTGGAGCACCCCACGTGGTGCTCCACTTCCAGTGAGGGCCGATAACCCCAATTTCGCTTCCGGGTCGGGACTTCTGCGGCAGGCGCAGAATGTCTGACCTCAGAAAGGTTACCGGCCCCAAAAAGTCAAAGGTTACAGATCAATAATGAATTAGCTAGTCATGTTTTCATGCAAGGTAATCATAATTTTAAAATTGTTTTGTGTAATATTGGTTTGCTAACTCTCAATGGTTTAAACATGGCAGTGTTATTTTTGAAGTATGGGCAATCTGACCAGATGGGTGATTGGTACATTGCTAACAACTAGGAGTGATGGCACTTAATTCTTTCAGTAAAAGTAAATCTTATGCAAGTTTACCGCACAGAAGGAGGGTCATCAACCATCGTGTCGTTAATTGAGAGATAAAAGTTAGCCAGGACACCAGGAGAATTTCCCTGCCCTTCTTCACTTTGGCAGGCAGAAAGGGCCTCAGCTTAATGATTCAGCTGAAAGACAGGACCTGCAACAATGCAACACTTGCTCCGTACTGTACTGAAGTGTCAACCAGAATTCATAGAATCATAGGTCTCAAGTTTCGGCCTGAATTGCTCCTATTTTTTTGGAGCAACTAGTTTAGAATGGAGCATCTTAGAAATTGCAATTATCGGCATTTAGTTTGCTCCAGTTCTAGTCAGTTAGAATAGTTTCATTTTAGAACAGATTTTTTTTTCAAAAGGGGGCGTGTCCAGCCACTTACGCCTGTTTTGCAAGTTTAGACAGCGAAAACGTTGTCCAAACTAACTTAGAATGGAGTAAGTGTAGATTTTTGTACGCTCAGAAAAACCTTGCCTACACTTATAAATCAGGCGTAGGGAACAAAAGATGGGCGGGGGAGCGAAGTTTACAAACTTTAAACACTTCACTTTTACAAATAAAGAGCCATCATCAATAATAAATGATAAATAAATCAATAAATCAACCAATAAATCAATCAAAAAAAATGTAAAAATAAAATATTTAAAAAAAAATCAATCAATAAATAAAACATTATTTCTACTCACCCACTGCAGCACCGGGAGCCCTCCAACAGCATGCTGGGATGCCCCACCCCCAGTGTCTCTCTCTCTGTCTCTGTCAGTGTCTCTCTGTCTCTGTCAGTGTCTCTGTGTGTTTCTGACAGCGAGGGATGGGGGAGAGAGAGGGGTGGGGGGGAGAGGGAGGGAGGGGAGGGGGAGGGAAAGGAAGAGGGAGCGAGAGAAGGGGAGAGGAGAGGAGAGGTGGGTGGAGGGGGAGGAGAGTCGGAGGGAGAGAGAGGAGAGGGAGTGAGGGAGAGGAGGGGGAGGGAGGAAGTGAGGGAGAGGAGGGGGGGAGGGGAGGGGGGAGGAGAAGGAGGGAGGGAGAGAGGAGGGGGAGGAGGGAGGGAGAGAGGAGGGGAAGGAGGGAGAGAGGAGGGAGGGAGAGAGAAGGGAGGGGGCGAGAGGAGGGAGGGAGGGAGAGAGAGGAGGGAGGGAGGGAGGGGGAGGAGGGAGGGAGAGAGGAGGGGAAGGAGGGAGAGAGGAGGGAGGGAGAGAGAAGGGAGGGGGCGAGAGGAGGGAGGGAGGGAGAGAGAGGAGGGAGGGAGGGAGGGGGAGAGAGGAGGGGTGAGAGGCTGAACGGGCCGGGCTGCCGCCGCCGACAACACTTCAGGTGGGGCCCGCCCCCAGCGAGATGCCGGGCGGGCCCCGTCGCCGACGGCGGGGGGGGGGGGGAAGCAGAGGGGGTTTGGAGAGAAGATGGGGTGAGGGTGGAAGGCTGAACGCGGGAGTGGGGGGGAGGGAGCTGAATGGGAGGGAGGTCCGAGTCCCGATCTCCGCCCTGTGAGCCCATTCGGCCAGGGCTAGGGTCGGGCCCCTCCCACGCAGCCTCGTGGGCCTGGAGCTACTGCACATGCACGCACACTCTAGCGCGCATGTGCAAAGGTCCCGGCACTGTTTTCAGCACCAGGACCTGGCTCCACCCCCGACCCCTTGTGCTGCACCACACCGAGCACGAAGACGTCCTGAGGAGACTGGAGAATCATAAGGTAAGTTTTCGGCGCCCTTTTTCTTCCAGAAAGTCGACGCACCTTATCGAGATGCGCCGTTTTTCCAGAGGAAGGAAACTTGGGCCCATTGAAAGTTACAGCACCGAAGGAGGTCATTTCGGCCATTGTGTCGACAAAGAGCCTAATCCCACTTCCCAGCTCTTGGTCCGTAGCCCTGATGGTTACGGTACTTCAAGTGTATATCCGAGTACTTTTTAAATGTGATGAGGGTTTCTGCCTCTACCGCCCTTTCAGGTCCAGATCCCCACCACTCTCTGGGTGCAAAAAAATTCTCCTCAATTCCTCTCTAATCCTTCCACCATTTACTTTAAATCTATGCCCCCTGGTTATTGACCTCTCAACTAAGGGAAATAGGTGCTTCCTATCCACTCATAATATTATACACCACAAAATATTCCTGGATAACTAGTTCACTCCTGAATCCCTCCATAAATGAAATGGCAAGATTATTGTGTTTCTTGACTTGAGCCCAAAAATCTACGGTGACACTCCAGTGCAGTACTGAGGGAGTGCTGCATTGGTAGAGGTATTGTCTTTCAGATGAGACGTTAAACAGAGCCCCCGTCTGTCCTCTCCAAAGAAGAGCAGGTGAGTTATCCCCTGTGTCCTGGCCCATATTTATCCCTCAATCAACATCACAAAAACATATCGGATGGTCATTATCACTGTTTGTGGGAGCTTGCTGTGCACAAATTGACTGCCGCTTTTTCCTACAATACAACAGTGACTACACTTTAGAAGTACTTAATTGGCTGTAAAGCACTATGAGACATCTTGATATGAAAGGTGCTATATAAATGCAAGTCTTTATTTTTACTGCCAAAAGCACAGTCTGTATACCGGGATCAAACTAAAGTAGGATTAAAAAAAATTCTGCCTGTGTTGTCATCATCTGGTGGAACTGTTGTCTATTTTGTGAAGCATCTACTATGTAGCTATTTGTTCATAAGACTTTGAAGTTTGAAAGTACTTAAATTCTGGTAAAAGCCCTTCCCTGGTGTGTCTGATAACTGAAGGTACAGGAAATTGAGGATATTATTCCGAACGTCCTGCAATATGTGTAGAATTAGTTGCCGCCGATTTGCCAACAACAGAAGAGGTGGTTAATTCACAAATTGCTCACATGAATAACCTGTTAAGTGAGATGAACCCCTAGCACTTCAAATGAAAAAGATTAGAAAATTGTCTCAAAAGTACTTGAGATGAAAGTTGATGCAGAAATAACACCAGAGTTTCTTGAAATACAAGAAGTTGACTAAATTTTAAACTGCTCATTGTCCTTAGCCACAAAAATAAGGTCAAAACAAAAGATACCCAGATTACTACAGAAATAAATGTATTGCAAAAAAGCAAGCCCATCGCTTTGCAAGCGCCACATGTCAACTCTGCCATATAACTGAACCGAAAGGGATTCAATTCACTCAACATCCCGGATGAAATGTATCCCAGGGTGTTAAGAGAAGCAAAAGAGGAAATAGCAGAGGTTCTGACCATCATTTTACAATCCTCTCTGGCTACAGATGCGGTGGAGAAGGAAAGGAGGACTGCTATTGTTTTACCTTTGTTTAAAAAGGGAGAAAGGGATAGACCGAGTAATTATAGGCCAGTCAGCCTAACCTCTGTGGTGGGAAAATTATTGAAAAAAATCCTGAGGGACAGGATAAATCTTCATTTGGAAAGGCATGGATTAATCAAGGACAGTCAGCATGGATTTGTCAAGAGATGGTCATGTCTGACTAACTTGATTGACTTTTTCGAGGAGGTAACCAGGAGGGTCGATAAGGGTAGTGCGTTTGATATAGTGTATATGGATTTTAGCAAAGCTTTTGATAAGGTTCCACAGGGCAGACTGGTCACGAAAGCAAAAGCCCATGGGATCCAGGGCAAAGTGGCAAGTTGGATCCAAAATTGGCTCGGAGGCAGGAAGCAAAGGGTAATGGTTAATGGGTGTTTTTGTGATTGGAAGGCTGTTTCCATTGGGGTTCCTCAGGGCTCACTGCTAGGTACCTTGCTTTTTGTGGTATATATCAATGACTTGGACTTAAATGTTGGGGGCATGATTAGGAAGTTTGCAGCTGACACTAAAATAGGCTGCGTGGTTGATAATGAAGAAGAAAGCTGCGGACTGCAGGAACATATCAATGTACTGGTCAGGTGGGCAGAACAGTGGCTAATGGAAATCAATCCAGCTGAGTGTGAAGTAATGCATTTGGGGAGGTCCAACAAGGCAAAGGAATACACATTAAATGGTGCGACACTGAAAAGTGTAATGAAACAAAGGGACCTTGGAATGCAGGTCCACAGATCCCTGAAGGGAGTGGGCCAGGTAGATAAGGTGGTTAAGAAGGCATACAGAATACTTGCCTTTATTAGTCGAGGCATGGAATACAAAAGCAAGGAGGTTATGCTCATACTGTATAAAACACTGGTTAGGTCGCAGTTGGAGTACTGTGTGCAGTTCTGGTCACCACATTACTGGAAAGATGTGATTTCACTGGAAAGGGTGCAGAGGAGATTTACAAGAATGTTGCCTAGACTGGAGAATTTTGGCTATGAGGAAAGATTGGAGATGCTGGGTCTGTTTTCTCTGGAACAGAGGAGGCTGAGGGGAGACCTGGTTGAGGTGAATAAAATTATGAGGGGCCTGAATCGTGTGGATAGGAAAGAACTCCCTTGGCAGGGGGGGTCAACAACCAGGGGGCATAGATTTAAACTAATTGGGGGGAGGTTTAGAGGAGATATGAGGGGAGATTTCTTCACCCAGAGGCCTCCAGTTGTACATCACTTTATCCTGCAAGAGAGAGGGAAATGTACCTGTAAGTATTCTGCAATCTGTTTGGCTGATGTGGCTGTCATGGTTGAATAGCTGGCAGTGTGTGCAAGCTGTGAGATGGTGCAATTTGTAGGATATAGCATTTGAAGATGCATTCACTGATCTTGACCACTCATGTGAGGTCATTAAACTTTTTGAGGCACTGCATACCTCGGGGCATGACTCCTGGCATTGATCTCCATAGCTATCTGCTCCCACTACCTTTTGACCGTGTGTCTGGAGGGCTTCCTCCCCACTTGCGGATACAGGACATCCGTCCACCTTTCAACCTCCTCCACCAAGACCTCCAGTGCAGCATCCGAGAAGCTTGAGCCCGCTCTCTCCCCTGTTGGGCCATTCCTCACTCTTCGTCAGATCAGAACTCTCAGCACCTACTGCAGTCACAATGTACCTCCTCTTTAAGAGATGCAGGCTAGCTTTAACTGTTGTTAGCCTCTCACGATATTGGCCCCCTGATGATGCCAGTGGTTAGCACTGGCTGGATGTTAAATTATTTAAATAAGCAGGCAGCACAAAGTTACCGTGCCGCCTGCATCGGAAGCAACGGGTGCAGGTTAATCGTGCATTGCGATCCCCATGCCAGTTTTCAGGGGATATCAAATTTAGCGGCCATAAGGTACTTAAAAGATGAACTTTGTTTAAAATGAGCATTTATTGCTTTATTGCTACAACACAAAGAAACATATTATTGTATATCTTTACCATTTTATATAACTTTCCTAATCTAAATACCTCAGTGAAAGCCATTTTATCTGATGATCTCTGAATTAGAAAAAATGTACTGTAGTAATTAATATGGAGTTTATAATTTTTTTATTGAGCAAACCAATTTAATAACTGTTCAAAATTAGTAGAGTTCCTTGTAACACCATCTTGCAGCGCGGTGGCTTCTGATTGCTTTCCACAATGAAAATATTAATCGATTAGCAGCACAAGAATAGACCTAACTATCCTTATTGATATTCCTGTTTCTGCTCCGCTAACAATTTGTTTCATGAACTCATCTAAGTAATTTGTGAAACAAATTCATTGCCCAATTGAGAAGACATTTATTTCTTCATGTATTACTCTTCACATACAATAGATAAGCTTCGCAACTGAACAAAGAACAACTGCTTTCTTCAATAGATTTAATCTTGCACCAGATGATATTCCCCATTCCATGCCCTTTATAAAATATCTTGCATATATTTTTAGTTCATCTTCTTTCAGTGTTGCTGTGAATTACATTTCTGTTACTTCAAGGCTGAGATAAATATTTTCCCTAAACTGTTGACCTGTGGCTCCAATTATTTTCAGCAAAACAAGTTCAGAATTTCAGTTCAGTATTTTATTAAAACATTTTTCATTTATACTAGACCTTAAAGTCTGCTGCAATTATAGGAAGGCAAGGGGATACCAGTTAGAATTATTTAACCTATGCCAAAAGTTATAGAGACGATTCAAAGGGGCCAGGGCTTGAAAACCATCCAAGATGGTTCTTCTCGCAACTCCCTTAAGGAAGCCTCCAACCCTGTTTTGAGAAGGAATCTAACAAACTTGGATCATACTTCCAATTCACTCTACAAGGAGAGGGCTCAAGCCTTGTGAGCAATAACATTTTTCTTCTGTTTTGCAGGCTGTGAAACTATACTTTAATGATTCATTATTGAATGGTCTTGAGTTAGAGGCATGTCCTACCGCACAAGGCATCCTGTTCCACAGATATACCAAGTAACATTTCCCAAGTCTTCCTGAGGATCTTCAGGAGAAGTTGCATGATGAAAAGTGCCTGGCTCATCAAGCCTTATGTGCACCCTTTAACACTTTTTGAGGCCATGACATCTCATCATCAAAAATTTCTTGGACTTGAGACACTTATACCAACTGTCCTTGTTTTGGGATCTTATGTCAGTGGGGACAAGTAGAACAAGAGATTTGTGTAAATCTGGACAGATTTTCAGTTGCTTTGGTAAGAAAATATTAGGTAGCCCCGTCTCGGCGATTTGTAAAGTGAATTTGTAGTCTCAGTCAGCTTAAAAAAATACTTTCACTGCAAATAGACTCTTAATGTGCCACAACTCAAAGTGACTGCATGATTAAAGTCAGATACAGAGGTGCAGCAGCTCTCCTGTACCCGTGGGCATACATCATTAAGACTTTTAAGGATAATTTTCAGACTTTGTATTGGGGAGGGTTGGACGTGGGGGGAGGGGGTGTGAGGGTAAGACTGGTGAAAGTGAGGTTTGATGTCTCACCTGCTGGTAACACGTGTCCTCCGGAGGTAGCCGCTGACTGCAGTTTTTGTCCCAAGTATTTGCCATCAGTGGTGAAGGTCTCTGGCTCTCAAACTGCTCTCTCTCACTACTTAATGATGTATGCCCACGGGTTCAGGAGAGCTGCTGCACCTCTGTATCTGACTTTGATCATGCAGTCACTTTGAGTTAAGTGGCACATTAAGAGTCTATTTGCAGTGAAAATTTGAGTTCAAGCCAGGCAATGATTCCAGTTCAGAGATACGAATTAAGCATCACATTTTCAACAGGAAGTGTTTTTGCCCTGAGATAGGTTCAATTTAACAACTTCAGAATTACAAAAGCACAGCTGTTGCTAGGTTTAATTTAAAGTAGCAGTTTCCAAGATTACAGTATTTGCTTGACAAGATTAACGTTTGTAATCTTTA
Source organism: Pristiophorus japonicus (assembly GCF_044704955.1). Classification (NCBI taxonomy): domain Eukaryota; kingdom Metazoa; phylum Chordata; class Chondrichthyes; family Pristiophoridae; genus Pristiophorus; species Pristiophorus japonicus. The sequence goes on along the minus strand of NC_091983.1, from coordinate 74,017,075 downwards.
TTGCAAGATAGCACTGTTAAGCTTCCATTGTTAAATCCATCATTTGGGTGACATTAAAGACATTTGGCCTCTCATCAGGCAGCAAGTTAACTGCTGTACCAAAACCATTCATTCTTCCTTGGCAACTAGTCAATAAGGAACCGGTATTACGAACATTCAAAAATGACAGATAGAAAAAGACCCACTAATCCATTTAGCCGGTCCCATATAGTTGTTATGTCTTATGCATCACGATACTGATACTCCCTACTCACCCAGAGCCATGTAAACTCCTGGGAAAGGCAAAATAAGATAAAGGGGGTGAAATTGCACTGTGCCTCTGGGGCAGTAACCTGCTCGGGGCAGGACTTCCTGCACCCGCGTGGAAGTCTCGCCCTGGCCGCTGAATTGGGCTTACCGCCCCTCAAAGGAAGTGGAGCACAATCTCGTGGGCTCCACTTCCTGTAGGGCCAGGACCAGTAGTGCAAACTGAGCATGATCGGGAGCTCTTTGCGGATGCTCCGCATAGCGCTAACGTGCTTCAATGCCCTTCCCCTTCGCTTATAGCATAGGGCTGCTACTCACTCTGCAAGGCCTCCGCTGATGGCCTCTGGTGGGCCACCAGGGCAGCGTGGTACCGGGCTTGCAGCCCAGCACCCAAAACGGAGTGCCGGCTGCACGATGACAGCTCAGACCACGTTAAAAAACTGGTATGGTAGCCGACCCGAGAGTCGGAAAAAAATGTAAGATGGTAGCGCGGTGATCTTCCCTTCTGCCCTGCAAGCGTATGTCGGCCACCTTTGTGGCGCTAATAGGCCTCGTAAAAAGGGGCAATTTCGCCCCCAAAGACCCAGGTCAATTAGGGGGAATCAAACATGGAAAATTCCTCCCCGACCCCTGTAGCCGACGAAAACTAGTTCAGGAGATCAATTGACCCTAATGTATATTATAAGGTTTGTGCGAGGTGATCTCTGTCCCAACCAGAAACTGGTCCAACTTTCTCTTGAAGGAATACAGTGAATCAGTGTTCACTACATGAGCCGGCAGCCTATTATGCAGGTTCATATATTCTCTGGAAGAAGAACCATCTTAGAAACATAGAAAATAGATGCAGGAGTAGGCCATTCAAGCTTGCATCACCATTCAATATGATCAGGGCTGATCATGCACTTCAGTACCCCATTCCTGCTTTCTCTCCATACCCCTTGATCCCTTTAGCCATAAGGGCCACATCTAACTCCCTTTTGAATATATCTAACAAACTGGCCTCAACAACTTTCTGTGGTAGAGAATTCCACATGATCACAACTCTCTGAGTGAAGAAGTTTCTCCTCATCTCGGTCCTAAATGGCTTACCCCTTATCTTAAGACTGTGACCCCTGGTTCTGGACTTCCCCAACATCGGGAACATTCTTCCTGCATCTAACCTGTCCAATCCCGTCAGAATTTTATATGTTTCTATGAGATCCCCTCTCATCCTTCTAAATTCCATTGAATATAAGCCTAGTCAATCCAGTCTTTCTTCATATGGCAGTTCTGTCATCCCGGAATCAGTCTGGTGAACCTTCGCTGCACTCCCTCAATAGCAAGAATGTCCTTCCTCAGATTAGGAGACCAAAACTGTACACAATATTCAAGGTGTGGTCTCACCAAGGCCCTGTACACTGCAGTAAGACCTCCCTGCTCCTATACTCAAATCCTCTCGCTATGAAGGCCAACATACCATTTGCCTTCTTCACTGCCTGCTGTACCTGCATGCCAACCTTCAATGATTGATGTACCATGACACCCAGGTCTCGTTGCACCTTCGCTTTTCCTAATCTGTCACCATTCAGATAATATTCTACCTTCCTGTTTTTACCACCAAAGTGGATAACCTCACATTTATAGTGGATAACCTCACATCTTAACTTCCAACCTAGTTCTGCCCTTTCATAACTTCAGTCTGTGACCCCTGGTTCCCCCTAACATATCCAGTTGAAATAATTGGTCTACATAAACACAATCTAGTCCCTTCATTACTTTTATAAACCTCCATTAAATCGCCCCGAAGCATACGCTTTTCTAAGGCATACAGAACAGACGTTATTGATGTCTAGTTTGACAGATCGGCTCAACTAGACACAAGAGAGAGCAGCTTTTTGGTTTCTGTATCTTTCGTGCTCTCTGAAGAACTATTGAAAAATATGCTTTTTTATACACAATTTTTTGCCGACATCAAAAGCACATGTCACAGATGAAATATTCAGATATGTCTATTACCAAATCCTTTTGCTGACAGTCCATTCATGTAAACAGTTGTAGTTCACTCCAAAGCTACTTCCCTCAAACAAGATTTCCTGACCTAACTGTTCTGAACCTCTTTGAAGAACAGGCTTTATTAACCCTTATATTGCTATACTATAGATAATGGATCCCTCTACCTATATTTCTGTCATGTATTCTACATGGCTACTGTTTGTACTATCACAAGATGTGCCACCAGAGGGCACAGCAGTGGGATACTTGCAGGTTACCTGTACAGATGTGCCTGGCCTAGTATAAAAGGCAGACCACCAGGTGTGATCCTCACTCAGGAGTTATTAATAAAGGACTAAGGTCACTACAGTTCATGTACAACACATTGCCTCGTGGAGTCATTATCAGAGCATCCAAGGATATAACCATTTCCGACGAGATTACGGACTTTCACGCGAAAATGGCTACCCTTGGTACGTTGCAGCAGTTCGCCAATGGTAATGATTGGGGCGCCTTTGTGGGGAGGTTCGATCATTTCTTCACAGAAAATGACCTGGCAGGAGACAATCAGGCCACACTGGCTGGCAAGCGCAGAGCTATCCTGCTAACCAGTTGTGGGCCCACCGTCTATGGCCTCATTAGGGACTTGCTGACACCAGCGAAGACAACGAACAAGACATACGAGGACCTCATAACACTGATCCAAGAGCAACTCAAGCCCAAGGAGCGCATCCTCACAGCCAGACACCGGTTCTATACCCACCGACGGCCCAAAGGCCAGGAAATCGCGAAACATGTTGCAGACCTCAGGAGGCTGGCGGCACCGTGTGATTTCGGCGACTACCTCAACGAAGTGCTGCGGGACATTTTTGTCATTGGAATCAGCCATGAGCGTCTTCTTCATAAGCTACTGTCAGCGGATACCACAGTCACACTGCAGAAGGCATCTCTGTGAGCCAGGCAGTCAGGACCTCGACCTGTGGCTTTAGGCAGATGACTCACCCTCAGGACTCAAACCTGGCAAGTACCGTGCACAGAGTGGCGCCTTTTAGAGGCTGGACTGTAGAACGCAAACCTTCTTGGGGAAGAGAGAACAGGCCCCCCGAGTCCCTTAACTCAGAGTCCGCCGAGGGGGGCTAATTGAGTAGCTCCATGCTGGCGTTGTGGAGGGAACCACAGGGCTCACCAGTGATGTTTTAAAGACTATGTACGCAAAGGCTGCAGCACAAAGGGCCACCTCCAGCGAATGTGTAAGAGAAATATGACTCACTGTGTCGATGAAGAGTCTGCAGATGGCCATGAATCCAGCGCAGATTATGAAACGATAAACAGAGAGGCAGCTCAGCCCCACGATGAGGTATATAGCATGTTTTCCTGCACCACCGAGTGTTCCCCGTTGAGGATGGAAGTCGAGATAGATGGCATTCCAGTCTTCATGGAAGTGGACACGGGGGCAAGCCAGTCAGTGATGAATCAAGAAGCCTTTGAGAGGTTATGGAACAATCAAGCTGAACGACCCTAGTTGGTCCTGGTTCAGGCAAAGCTGCGCACCTACACCGATGAACTTATCCCAGTCGTTGGTAGTGCGGATGTTAAGGTACTCCATGATGGCGCAGTGCACAAGTTACCTCTGTGGATTGTTGCAGGTTATAGACCAACGCTACTTGGAAGAAGGTGGATGGAGAAGATCCATTGAAAGTGGGAATACTTCACCACTCCAGCGATCGACGTCCTCTGCGCTCAGAGGCAAAGCAAGCCCCCACCTGAGGTTGGATCCGGCACCAGAGAGCAGACCAGCACAGCACCCGAGGCACAGACCGCCCAGCATGACTGCGTGGAGATGATCCAGCTGGGACGACCCGAGCGCATTTTGCAAGCTCTAGTGGCAGGACTCCAGAGAAAGAAAATCGGATCCAGATGCAACTTCTCAGCCTCGGAGGCAGAACCCGGGTAGAAGAGGATCACCGCAGTTGACATCATGGATAGAGGAAAGATGGTGCCCGAACCACGAGATGATGCGCTCAAGAAAAAGATGGCGGCGGCCAGACCGCGAGGTGCAGCGCTGATGGAGCAACACGTGGCACCAAACGGAGAAAAGGATTGGGGTAAAGAAAGCAAGGCTCTCTTAAAGGAGGCCTGCAACCCACCACACTTAAAGGGACACTTCCACACACTCAAGCAATGTAATAGCAACTGTGAGTTAGAGATAAAATGTGTAACTGATGATTAGAGTTGTGTACATGCAATAAGCAAGGAAATGTCGCGCAATCGCGATCAGAGCTACAGGGTATTCACAATGAGTAATGAAATGTTGTGCGATGTAGGATTTCAACTGCACACAGCCAATGCAGCGGGCAAACACCCATCGGGAGCACACAGATCCAGTGAGCTACCCAACACTGTAGCCTGTGTCCCTGGGACCAGAGTTATGCACCATGGAGTGTTGCCACAAGCAGCCAATACACACGGGCTGCAGAGCAAGCGATCACAAGAGGGCAACAGCACCGGTATCGATACCCTGCCCCTGATTGGCTCCGCCTCTCAGGCACCCGATGGCACTAACTGCCACGAGCCTGAAAGAGCAAACTGTGCTAAGGCGCAGCCCCCAGACCCCATCGCCACCAAGGCCATACCCGGGAACAAAGGGTCACCCACAACAGTACTCCCAAAGGGGACTGGGACCAGCCAGGATCCCAAGCCAAACAATGCCCCGGCTAGCGAGTCAGCAGCAGCGACCCAGAGCGCAAAGAAAGGACAGGGAGGTCACAGGCATCTGTGAACCTGCCCGCTGCTAGGAGCAACAGCAACAGCCCCAAGAGCAGGCAACTTGAGCCAACTGGGTTCCTACTGCCAGCACTGGGCACCGCGCCGCCACCAGACTGCAGGGACACCAGCCAGCAGTTCTGGAACTAGCTTGTCCTTACGCACCGGTTACCGATCCCCAGTATGTATTGATAATGTATCTCACCAGTCCAACGTACTTGTCTCACAACTGAACCACAAATATAATGCAAACTTGTCTTTCTGGACTTGAATGTATATGAATGCAATGAGCCTCCGGCATAATCTGTGGGCCCAAGTTTCGGGACGCGCCTAAAACGATGCAGACCGGACCTGGACGCCCATTTTTCGCGCCAGAAAGTGTGCCTAAAAAAAACGTCCCTATTCTCCGGCTCCCTGCAGGTCTTCTGCAGCCAGGCGCAGCGCAGCACGAGCTGTTGGGGGCGGAGCCAGGTCCCTGCGCCGAAAACAGTGCCGGGATCTCTGCACATGCGCGCTACAGTGGGCGCGCATGTGCAGTAGCTCCAGGCGCCCAAAACTGTGTGGGAGGGGCCCGAAGCATGCAGCCCCTAGCCCTGGCCGAATGGCCTCACTGAGGCTGCGTGAATAAGGCTTCCTCCCAACCCGACTCGACTCCCGCTCCCCCACACTGGCGACCCGACCTCCGCGAGTCTCTCTTCCCCCCCCCCCCAGACCTCCGCGACTCTCTCTCCCCCCCCCACCCCAGGACCTCCGCAACTCTCTTCCCCCCCCTCCTCCCCCCTCCGGACCTCTGCGACCCCCCCCCCTCCCCCCGAGACCCGACGCCACCTACCTGTAAATCTAGCCCGAGAACTTGGGCCCGGCCGTTCAGCCTCCTTCTCTCCCTCCCACCCCTTCTCCTTCCCTCCCTGCCCCCCTCTCTCCTTCCCTCCCTCCCCCCTCTCTCCTTCCCTCCCTCCCCCCTCTCTCCTTCCCTCCCTCCCCCCTCTCTCCTTCCCTCCCTCCCTCCTCTCTTCTTCCCTCCCTCCTCTCTCCTTCCCTCCCTCTCTCCTCTCTCCTTCTCTCCCTCCTCTCTCCTTCTCTCCTTCCCTCCCTCCTCTCTCCTTCCCTCCCTCCTCTCTCCTTCCCTCCCTCTCCCTCTTCCTCCCTTCCCCCCCTCCACCTCCCTTCTCTCCCTCCCCCCCCACCTCACTTCTCCCCCTCCCCCCCCACCCCCCTTCTCCCCCTCCCCTCGCTGTCAGAAACACAGACACTGACAGACAGAGAGTGAGAGACACACACACAGACAGACAGATAGAGACACTGACAGAGACACACTGGGGGGACCGTCCCAGCACGCTGTTGAAGGACTCCCGGTGCTGCAGTCGGTAAGTAGAAAATGTTTTATTTATTGATTTTTTTTTTTAATTATTTTTTATTAATTTTTTTTGATTGATTTATTGGTTGATTTATTGATGTATTTATCATTCATTATTGAAGATGGCTCTTTATTTGTAAAACTGAAGTGTTTAATGTTTGTAAACTTCCCTTTAAACCCCCCCCCCCCCCCGATTCCCTACGCCTAATTTGTAACCTACGCCTGATTTTCTAAAGTGCAGACAAGGTTTTTTCGAACGTACAAATATCTTCACTTACTCCATTCTAAATTAGTATGGAGTAAGTTTTCACTGCCGAAACTTTGAAAACAGGCGTAAGTGGCCGGACACGCTCCCTTTTGAAAAGAAAATTCTGTTCCAAAGTGAAACTGTTCTAACTGACGAGAACTGGAGCAAACTAAATGCCGAGAATTTGAATTTCTAAGATACTCCGTTCTACACCAGTTGCTCCAAAAAATCAGGAGCAACTGAGGCCGAAACTTGGACCCTATATGTCGGTGGGGGGGGTTAGGCGGAGAATGGAGTGGTCAGGGACACACACATACAGCAACCACCAGCACTCTACTGCCAACGAAACTCCAACCACTCACCCAAGATTGAAATGACCCGCCAAGGGTCACCCAGATAGAGCTAAGCCCAGAGCACAGTCAATGCAGAGGCAATTTGCACTAAAGGCTTCGGGGAGAGTGATGTCATGTATCCTACATGGCTACTGTTTCTACTATCACAAGGTATGCCATCAGAGGGCACAGCGGTGGGAGACTTGTAGGTTACCTGTACAGGTGTGCCTGGCCTAGTATAAAAGGCAGACCTCCAGGTGTGATCCTCATTCTGGAGTTAACAAATAAAGGACTAAGGTCACTACAGTTCAAGTACAATACATTGCCTCATGGAGTCATTATCAGAGCATCCAAGGATATAACAATTTCCCTAGACACTAAAGTTAGATCTTAATCATTCATGGCTGACTTCATTACTGTCACATATTTCCTTGCACAAGAACTTCTCTTGTATAACACTCGGGGGTCAAATTTTGGTTGCTTCCGCCAGCTGATACCACCTGAGTGAGGCAGCAATGGAGCGTAAACGGCTGGGTGGCGGCATTAGGCAGGGGTGCCGCCTGATGGGAAATTCGGTTGTCCTTTTTCAAGAGCGTAAAGATTAACTGTCCCGCCGAGTACTGCCATGGAAATCCTGATGTTAGTACGCATGCAACGCCTCCTTGGCGCCAGTCTCGCCAAATCCACTTTTGCTGTCTTATTGACCGGTTGGCAGCAATGATGCCTGAAAAAATTGCCATGCACAAGGCGGGGAAATTAATCCGGGCCGTTATTTAAAGGGAGTTGCAGCCGACCCAGAAAGTGCGTGGTCCGTGCTGCGTTGGCTGCTCACACAGTTCAAAGGTGCTGGTGTCCAACAGCTACTGTCTCTTAAGCTTCAGTACTAGCATTTCGGAGACATCGGTGGGTTCAATACCGGATAAATTTGGAACTAGCATATCGCTGTTATCTCTGCAAAGTTATGGGGGCAGTGATCGGACACCATGTCATCCTGCGGTGAAGACTTGAAAGGCGCCGGCTGCAGAGAAGGCTTATGGCAAATGTGGATGCTCGCCAGAGGAGAGGCAGGGCAGGAAGCCATACAGCCGCAGGGTTTACTGTACGCATTATTGTTACCTTGAGATGTCTGAGGACCAGACCCAAGATGAAGAGCTGTTTTGGAATCATAACGGAGACCACTCCCTCAACGTTCAGCTGGTCTGCAATCACAGGCAGATGATCCTCGCTGTCAATGCCTGATATCCTGGCAGCTGCACGCTGCCTTCATCCTGCGGGATAGCATTGTGCCACGACTCTTCCAGCCATCGCATCAAGGCTGTGGCTGGCTCCTCGGCGACAAAGGATATGGTATTGCCACAATCCCGCCATCCCTGCTGATCAGTGCTACAACACCAGCCATATCGCAACCAGGACAATTATAGAGCAAAGTATTGGGGTTCTGAACCAGCATTTCCGCTGCCTTGACCGCTCTGGAGGGGCATTTCAGTAATCACCTGGTGGAGTCTCCAACTTCATTGTTGTGTGCTTCATGCTGCACACCCTGGCCATTATGAGGGACCAGCCATTACCACCAGGGATGGATGATCCACCTCAGGAGGACAATGATGATGAGGAGGAAGACTAGGAGCTTCAGCCAAGGAGGAGGCAGCCTGACACTGCTGCAGCTAGAATGGCACTCAGAGATTCCTCGCCCATCGATTCCAGTGATTGTCTCAAGACGTGCTAATTTGCCAGCCTGTACACCTCAACATCTACTAACCACATTGCTCCCCTCCGTGTATATCAATCACAGGACAATAATGTGAAGAATGTAAACTTTGTTTATTTAACACATAAACCACGGTGTGCTGAAAACAAGCACAAGACAACACCTTCATCCCCAACAAATAATCATACCCATTAGACCCTTTCAAACGATTAAAAAAATGATTAGGAAAGGGAAGCTAGACTATGAAAGTAAACTAGCACAAAATATAAAAACAGATAGCAAGAGTTTCTGGAGGTATATAAGACCCAAGTTTCCCAGGAGTTGCTCCTTTTTTTTTCGAGCAACTTGACTATCTTTTTAGTTGCAATTCTGGCCATTTAATTTGCGCCAGTATAAGTGAGTTAATTAGGTTTTTTTTTAGTTCAGATTTTTTTTCAAAAGGGGGCGTTCCCTGCCACTTACCCCTGTTTTAGGCGTTTGGCCAGCAAATAGTTGCTCCAAACTAACTTAGGCCAGTGTATGTTGCCACTTCTGTCCGCACAGAAAAACCTTACCTAGAGTTAAGGAATCGGCACAAGTAGCTACATTTAAAGCACCACCAAGCACCAAACAAAGCAGAAAAAGTAATAAGCAATTAATTAGCAAATAAAATAGAAGGAACCCTGCACCTAAAGCACCAAGGCCAAAGTAATAAGCAATCAATCAATCAATAAATAACAAATAAAAGAGTAGAAGGAACCCTGCACCTAAAGCACCAAAATCAATCAGTAAATAACAAATAAAAAATAGAAGTCCTACCTTAGGGAACACAGCGGGCCGCCGATGAGGGAGCCCATTCGGTCAGAGCTAGGGACGGCATGCTTCGGGCCCCTCCTATACAGTCTGCAGTGCACGTTTGCAGAAACGGCCTGACAGGAGCTACTGCACATGCGCGCAGACTATAGCGTACATGTGCAGAGGTCCCGGCACTGTTTTCAGCGGCGGGAACTGGCTCCGCCCCCAATCCATTGGGCCAAGCTGCGCCACAACCGATGAGAGGCTGGGGAGCGGCCAGAGTACCGATGTCTTTTTTCGGCGCGTTTGGAGGCAGACAGGTGAGGGCGCAGGGAAAACAGGTTAGGGAAACTCTAGCCCAGAAAAAGTAAAAGAGTGGCTAAAGTAAATGTTGGTCCCTTAGAGGACGAGACCGGGGAATTAGTAATGAGAAACATGGAGATGGCAGAAACTCTGAACAAATATTTTGTATCAGTCTTTATGCTAGAAGACACTAACAATATCCTCAACAGTGGATAGCCAAGGAGCTATAGGGTGGGAGGAACTTAACACAATCACAATCACTAAGGAAGTGGTACTCAGTACGATCATGGGACTAAAGGCAGATAAATCCCCTGGACCTGATGGCTTGCATCCTAGGGTCTTAAGAGATGTAGCAGCAGGAATTGTGGATGCATTGGTTGTAATTTAACAACATTCCCTGGATTCTGGGGGGGTCCCAGCAGATTGGAAAACTGCAAATGTAATGCCCCTATTTAAAAAAGGAGGCAGACAAAAAGCAGGAAACTATAGAGCAGTTAGCCTAACATCTGTGGTTGGGAAAATGTTGGAATCCATTATTAAAGAAGCAGTAGCAGGACATTTGGAAAAGCAAAATTCGGTCAGGCAGAGTCAGCATGGATTTATGAAGGGGAAGTCATGTTTGACAAATTTGCTGGAGTTCTTCGAGGATGTAATGAACAGGGTGGATAAAGGGGAACCAGTGGATCTGGTGTATTTGGACTTCCAGAAGGCATTTGACAAGGTGCCACATAAAAGGTTACTGCACAAGATAAAAGTTCACGGGGTTGGGAGTAATATATTAGCATGGATAGAGGATTGGCTAACTAACAGAGAACAGAGAGTTGTGATAAATGGTTCATTCTCTGGTTGGCAATCAGTAACTAGTGGGGTGTCGCAGGGATCAGTGCTGGAACCCCAATTATTTACAATCTACATTAACGACTTGGAAGAAGGGACTGATACAAAGATGGGAGGAAAAGCAATGTGTCAGGAGGACACAAAAAATCTACAAAAGGACATAGACAGGCTAAGTGAGTGGGCAAAAATTTGGCAGATGGAGTATAATGTTAGAAAGTGTGAGGTCATGCACTTTGGCAGAAAAAATCAAAGAACAAGTTATTATTTAAATGGAGAAAGATTGCAAAGTGCCGCAGTACAGCGAGACCTGGGGGTACTTGTGCATGAAACACAAAAGGATAGTATGCAGGTACAGCAAGTGATCAGGAAGGCCAATGGTGGCTTTTATTGCAAAGGGGATAGAGTATAAAAGTGGGGAAGTCTTGCTACAGCTATATAAGGTATTGGTGAGGCCACACCTGTAAATCTATGGAATTCACTGCCTCAGAGAGCTGTGGAAGCTGGGACATTGAATAAATTTAAGACAGAAATAGACAGTTTCTTAAACGATAAGGGAATAAGACGTTCTGGGGAGTGGGCGGGGAAGTGGAACTGAGTCCATGATCAGATCAGCCATGATCTTATTGAATGGCGCAGCAGGCTCGAGGGGCCGTATGGCCTACTCGTGTTCCTATTTCTTATGTTCTTATATAAACATTCTCAACGACATCCAAGTGCAATTATTGACATCAGTTCATTTTCCAACAAGGTAGCCATCTCTGTTGACTATCAAGCAATTGTTTGGTGGGTCATACAAGTGCAGCTAGTTATGAGTTCATATCTTAACAAGGTGAGGATATGTGGCCACCTTCTCACATGTCTTGAGTTGCTCTTGGACAGTGCTTTACCACCCCTTCCCTTCTCCCCTCCTCCCACAGGTGAGCACATATTGCTGTCCTGGTTGGGCAAGGTTGGCTCCCCGTTGAACTGATGGGGCTCCAGACGCGATGGTAGCAGTCAGTGCATCTGTGGAATCAAGTCTGCATTAAGACTGACTGCGACTGTAGCACAGTACAGAGCTGATTGATGCCACCATGCACTGATGACATTACAGTCTGCAGGCCTACAATAGCATCCCCTGGTGCTCAATGGACACTGCAAGATCAGCCATGACCCATGCCACCATGTCTGGGACCCCATCGTCACTGTTTGCATCCAACATTTGTCGGTATCTACCAAGGATGGGCTCGGTGGGCTGCATGAGCAACAGTTGCGGTGGACTCCTCCATCCTCACAGCTAGTGCATCAAGACTCTGTGGCACCCTTGCTAGTGCATCCAGCAGATCGGTGTGCAACTGCAGGGATTGTCTTGAGACAACCTCTAGTTCCGGCTCAGCGTCAGAGTGCTGTTGAGCATCACTCAGGCGCGCACTCACCCTCCGGGGAGCTGTGGCATTGCTGCAGGCCACTGGGCCCCGGAGTATCAAGCACCTCTACCTCCCCGACCACCCCTTCGTCAACAAAGGTGCTGGCCCCGCTCTTGGATACCGCTGCCTCCTGCGTGACATCGAAGGAGGTGTCGTCGTCCTCCTCCTCCTCCTCCTCCTCAGCAGCATCTCCACCAGTGGAAAGCTGACGTGAAGGCCCTGGTGCGTCTGGTTGATCATCTGAAAGCACGTTGCCTGCAGGGGAGGGGGCCAGGAGCGGTGAAGGCATTCGAGAATGCCAGTCTCATGGAAAGAGCTGAAGGATTGTGGTATCAGGCCTAAGTGGCCTGCCGGATGCTGCAAAGGAACTCAACATACCGTAACTGTCCTGAGGGGGATCAGCCTCACTCAATGCCATGTCACCAATATGAATGCCCATCAGAGCCAAGGCATGTTCCTCCAACGGAATGAGGGTCTGGAGTTCCGAGTCACCTCCTCCAGTCCTCATCAGCTCTCTGCAGTTGTTGGCGAGCTTCACCTGTAAGATTAAAGAGAACGTCTGAGTTAGAGCCCTTATATCTGTGTGTCCCAAGTGCCTTACATCGTTTAGTAGATGTTACTGTATCAGAATCTTTACAGCTTGAGGTATCTTCCATTCGCTGTGTACTTGTTGTGGCAATGCTTGAATTAGGGGGCCAGGACCTAGGGAGGCTACCGTCTTCCACTAAACATTCCGCTAATCAAGGCCTTACGTTAAACATCCGTAAGATAAAGGTCCTCCACCAGTCCTCGCCGCACAGCACTGCCACCGAGTCATCAAGATCTACGGTGCGGCCCTGGGCAACATGGACCATTTCCCATACCTCGGGAGCCTCTTATCAACAAGAGCAGACATTGATGACGAGATCCAACACTGCCTCCAGTGCGCCAGTGCAGCCTTCGGCCACCTGAGGAAAAGAGTGTTTGAAGACCAGGCCCTCAAATCTGCCACCAAGCTCACGGTCTACAGGGCTGTAGTAATACCTGCCCTCCTGTATGGCTCAGAGATATGGACCATGTACAGTAGACACCTCAAGTCACTGGAGAAATACCACCAACGATATCTCTGCAAGATCCTACAAATCCCCTGGGAGGACAGATGCACCAACGTTAGCGTCCTCGACCAGGCCAACATCCCCAGCATTGAAGCACTGACCACACTTGATCAGCTCTGCTGGGCAGGCCACATAGTTCGCATGCCAGACACGAGACTCCCAACGCAAGCGCTCTACTCGGAATTCCTTCACGGCAAACTGGCCAAAGGTGGACAGAGGAAACGTTACAAAGGCACCCTCAAAGCATCCTAGATAAAGTGCAACATCCCCAGTGGCACCTGGGAGTCCCTGGCCAAAGACTGCCCTAAGTGAATGAAGTGCATCCGGGTGGGCGCTGAGCACCTCGAGTCTCATCGCCGAGAGCATGCAGAAATCAAGCACAGGCAATAGAGAGAGTGTGGCAAACCTGCCCCAACCCCCCTTTCCCTCAACGACTATCTGTCCCACCTGTGACAGGGACCGTGGTTCTCATTTGGACTGTTCAGCCACCTAAGGACTCATTTTTAGAGGAGAAGCAAGTCTTCCTCGATTCCGAGGGACTGCCTATGATGATAAAGATGACCGTCTTCCAGATGCATAAGAAGACTGAGGAGTTAACAACATCAGGGGTGGGTCTGCAGAACTGTATAGGGCGTTAACAGTGCATGCAGGCCCTTGCATTGGGTGAGGCTTCAAATGGGAACCTTCTATCTGGCCTCACCCACGTACAGCATGGATTCCAGAATGCTACATTGAGCAGAGAGTGCACATTGAGCTCAGAGCTTAGCTTGTGGACGTTTAAGATTTAAGATACTCAACCTCACCAGCCACATCATGTCATTCCACTTTTTACGGCATTGAGTGGCTGTCCTAGCCACCATGTCACTCGTAGACACTTGTGTGATTTTCCTCCATGGCCGTCTGTACATTTGTGGTTGTGGTCTCCTCCCAGCCTCTATTATGAGCAACTCCTGCCGCTTCTCCAGGGCATCAAGGAGTGCATCCACTGCGGAGTCCATGAACTGGTGGGCACGCTGGCGAGTTGTTGCTGCTCGGTCTGCCATGCTCACTGTCTGAGTGAGTGCGGAGGGAGCGAATATAACTACGAGGCATTGAGGCCCCCAATCAATGTCTCAGTGGAATTCAGGTGGCGCCATTATGTGTGTGTGGCGTAGCTCCAAATGCTGCCTAATGCCGTGTTGAGGCCCCACTTAACGGCTCACTCAATGCCGCTTACCGCCTCTAGGTAAGTGTGTAACACCATGATTTTATGCTGCAATCCACTTTTCAGGCGCAAAACTGAATTTTGCATTTCGGGGCCGCGTCTAACACCTGGTGGTAAAAAATCCTCTCAGCCGGTGTCACCGCCTCAAAATCGTCAGTACCGAATTTCGACCCCTCCGACTCTAAAAGCAGAAGATATTTATACTTCAAAGCCATCCTGTTTTTCTTGGAAAGTCTGTTGCTCCATGACAAAAAGATGTTCGACTATTAACCCTTAACTCCCTAAGATGTCCAATGTATAACTCTCCAGGATGTCCAATATATCCACCAATTTTTATTTCTTCTAATGCATGCTCGTATAGTAAACTGTTGATGTAATATAATTCTAGTCCATAGGTGCTGACCGATGTTTTAAACTGTCACACACCAGTCATGATTTCCAAAGATAGATGTCCCCTTTTCAATGTCATCAATATGTCATTTCATATACTCTGTCAGTCATTTAATCTTAGGTTTTTTAAGCTACAGAAGTAATCCAAGGCAATTGTTGCCATTACTCCTTCTCGATCGTAATCTCCAACAGTTTGTCATAGGCTTATCAAAGGATTTAATCTTATTACCATCACATAACTATCTCAATCCATTTGCTCATCTAGTGCAAGTTTCATTTGGTTAATATTACACAATGATACAGACAAAGAAAAGCATAATACATTTTATAGAAAGCTACAGTGTACAATGTTATCAAGAAATCGGGGATTTAAAAGATTCTCCAACTCTCTTTTTACCATTATCCATCTTGTGGATATTCTTGCTAAGTATAATTTCCCACTGGCTTTCCGTCATTCCAATTTCATTGTTAACTCAAAGGAATTCAACCCTGAATTTTGGAAATCCAAATTCTATGGCCCTCTGTAATTTCAATCTCTCTGACAGATACCATTGTTTCATTAAGTAGTTAGTGTCACTATCCAGCAAGTGTCAGTGCCTTGATTAAAAGTTTCCTCACTCTCCTGAGCCACATTACCCATTTCGTGTTGTGCTGTTGTCAAGTAGCTGAGCATATCTGAGACCTGTTCTGCATTGCATCTTCATCTCCTGGCCAATATTTATCCCTCAGTCAACATCATTAAAACAGATTATTTGATCATTATCACATTGCTGTTTGTGGGAGCTTGCTGCGCACAAATTGTCTGCTGCATTTCCTACATTACAACAATGACTACACTTCAAAGAGTACTTAATTGGCTGTAAAATGCTTTGGGGTGTCCGTTGGTCATGAAAAGTGCTTTATAAATGCAAGTCTCATTTTTTCTTTTTCATCATGCATGTAGTTTCCTCATGTGCAACACATCACATTTGCACACACACTGGTATCCCCAATTCTGATGGTAATGGAACCTGTTGGCCGACGCGACCCTCACTGGCCTGGGGACCGCTGGCCGCACCAATGGGAGACAGAGCTGATCCATGGACCAGGAGATGTGGCAGCCGCAGAAGGAGCGCAGGTACTGGTAGAGTCCAGTCGCTGCGGCCACACTGGTGCTTCCCCGGACAGAGATACGGCCATCGGCCAGAGGCCGCAGCTCAAAGCGGTCCGAGCCCGTGTCTCGGGGCCCGGCCCTCGGCATCGAGCGGTTCACCGACCGCACGAAGTCCCAGGCTCGGGGCCCGAGCAACCGCTGCAGCAGCTCCCGCACCGCCTCCGTCTGCAACTCATCCTTCGCGGCCGGCCGCAGATGTGAGCCCAGTAGAGGTGGCAACGTGCTAGTTGGTTCATCAACGTGCCAATTGGTTTGAGCAAAATTTCGGAGAAACTTTTAAACAACTTGGAGAAACTTTCAAGAATTATTTTCTTTTAAAAATTTTTACTCAGGAATTGAATACTGTACTCCAACCTAACTAGAAAATAGTTTGGTGTGTTTTATTAGCATTATTTTCAGACATTTGAAACCGGGTTACTCACGACGACGCCCGGCGAGCAGGTGAGCCTTTGACCAGGCGACCAGAACATCACCCCCCCCCCCTCCAGCGACGGGCCTACATCCCTCTAGTGGCGGGCTTTCATCCTTCCAGTGGTGGGTTTTCATCCCCCTAGCAATGGGCCTTCATCCCCCTAGCGACGGAGCTTCATCCTTCCAGCGGCGGGCCTACATCCCTCCAGCGGCGACCGAGCCTACATCCCTCCAGCGGCGACCGGGCCTACATCCCTCCAGCGGCAACCGGGCCTACATCCCTCCAGCGGCGACCGGGCCTTCATCCTTCCAGCAGCGGGCCTACATCCCTCCAGCGGCGACCGGGCCTTCATCCTTCCAGCATCGGGCCGACATCCCTCCAGCGGCGACCGGGCCTACATCCCTCCAGCGGCGACCGGGCCTACATCCCTCCAGTGGCAACCGAGCCTACATCCCTACAGCGACGACCGGGCCTACATCCCTCCAGCGGCGACCGGGCCTACATCCCTCCAGCGGCGACCGGGCCTACATCCCTCCAGCGGCGACCAGGCCTACATCCCTCCAGCGGCGACCGGGCCTACAACCCTCCAGCGGCGACCGGGCCTACATCCCTCCAGCGGCGACCGGGCCTACATCCCTCCAGCGGCGACCGGGCCTACATCCTTCCAGCAGCGGGCCTACATCCCTCCAGCAGCGACCGGGCCTACATCCCTCCAGCGGCGACCGGGCCTACATCCCTCCAGCGGTGACCGGGCCTACATCCCTCCAGCGGCAACCGGGCCTACATCCCTCCAGCGGCAACCGAGCCTTCATCCTTCCAGCAGCGGGCCTACATCCCTCCAGCGGCGACCGGGCCTTCATCCTTCCAGCAGCAGGCCTACATCCCTCCAGCGGTGACCGGGCCTTCATCCTTCCAGCAGCGGGCCGACATCCCTCCAGCGGCGACCGGGCCTTCTTCCTTCCAGCGGTGACCGGGCCTACATCCCTCCAGCGGTGACCGGGCCTACATCCCTCCAGTGGCAACCGGGCCTACATCCCTCCAGCGGCAACCGAGCCTTCATCCTTCCAGCAGCGGGCCTACATCCCTCCAGCGGTGACCGGGCCTTCATCCTTCCAGCAGCGGGCCTACATCCCTCCAGCGGCGACCGGGCCTTCATCCTTCCAGCGGCGACCGGGCCTTCATCCTTCCAGCGGCGACCGGGCCTTCATCCTTCCAGCGGCGACCGGGCCTTCATCCTTCCAGCGGCGACCGGGCCTTCATCCTTCCAGCGGCGACCGGGCCTTCATCCTTCCAGCGGCGACCGGGCCTACATCCCTCCAGCGGCGACTGGGCCTACATCCCTCCAGCGGCGACCGGGCCTTCATCCTTCCAGCAGCGACTGGGCCTACATCCCTCCAACGGCGACCGGGCCTACATCCCTCCAGCGGCGACCGGGCCTACATCCCTCCAGCGGCGACCGGGCCTACATCCCTCCAGCGGCGACCGGGCCTACATCCCTCCAGCGGCGACCGGGCCTACATCCCTCCAGCGGCGACCGGGCCTACATCTCTCCAGCGGCGACCGGGCCTACATCCCTCCAGCGGCAACCGAGCCTTCATCCTTCCAGCAGCGGGCCTACATCCCTCCAGCGGTGACCGGGCCTACAACCCTCCAGCGGCAACCGAGCCTTCATCCTTCCAGCAGCGGGCCTACATCCCTCCAGCGGTGACCGGGCCTACATCCCTCCAGCGGCAACCGAGCCTTCATCCTTCCAGCAGCGGGCCTACATCCCTCCAGCGGCGACCGGGCCTTCATCCTTCCAGCAGCGGGCCTACATCCCTCCAGCGATGACCGGGCCTTCATCCTTCCAGCAGCGGGCCTACATCCCTCCAGCGGCGACCGGGCCTTCATCCTTCCAGCGGCGACCGGGCCTACATCCCTCCAGCGGCGACCGGGCCTTCATCCTTCCAGCGGCGACCGGGCCTTCATCCTTCCAGCGGCGACCGGGCCTACATCCCTCCAGCGGCGACCGGGCCTTCATCGTTCCAGCGGCGACCGGGCCTACATCCTTCCAGCGGCGACCGGGCCTACATCCCTCCAGCGGCGACCGGGCCTACATCCCTCCAGCGGCGACCGGGCCTACATCCCTCCAGTGGCGACTGGGCCTACATCCCTCCAGCGGCGACCGGGCCTACATCCCTCCAGCGGTGACTGGGCCTACATCCCTCCAGCGGCGACTGGGACTACATCCCTCCAGCGGCGACTGGGCCTACATCCCTCCAGCGGTGACCGGGCCTACATCCCTCCAGCGGCAACCGGGCCTACATCCCTCCAGCGGCGGGCCTACATCCCTCCAGCGGCGACCGGGCCTACATCCCTCCAGCGGCGACTGGGCCTACATCCCTCCAGCGGCGACCGGGCCTTCATCCTTCCAGCAGCGGGCCTACATCCCTCCAGCGGCGACCGGGCCTACATCCTTCCAGCGGCGACCGGGCCTACATCCCTCCAGCGGCGACCGGGCCTTCATCCTTCCAGCAGCGACTGGGCCTACATCCCTCCAGCGGCGACCGGGCCTACATCCCTCCAGCGGCACCGGGCCTTCATCCTTCCAGCGGCGACCGGGCCTACATCCCTCCAGCGGCGACCGGGCCTTCATCCCTCCAGCGGCGACCGGGCCTTCATCCTTCCAGCGGCGACCGGGCCTTCATCCTTCCAGCGGCGACCGGGCCTACATCCCTCCAGCGGCGACCGGGCCTTCATCCTTCCAGCGGCGACCGGGCCTACATCCTTCCAGCGGCGACCGGGCCTACATCCCTCCAGCGGCGACCGGGCCTACATCCCTCCAGCGGCGACTGGGCCTACATCCCTCCAGCGGCGACCGGGCCTACATCCCTCCAGCGGTGACTGGGCCTACATCCCTCCAGCGGTGACTGGGACTACATCCCTCCAGCGGCGACTGGGCCTACATCCCTCCAGTGGTGACCGGGCCTACATCCCTCCAGCGGCGACCGGGCCTACATCCCTCCAGCGGCGGGCCTACATCCCTCCAGCGGCGACCGGGCCTACATCCCTCCAGCGGCGACTGGGCCTACATCCCTCCAGCGGCGACCGGGCCTTCATCCTTCCAGCAGCGGGCCTACATCCCTCCAGCGGCGACCGGGCCTACATCCCTCCAGCGGCGACCGGGCCTTCATCCTTCCAGCGGCGACCGGGCCTACATCCCTCCAGCGGCGACCGGGCCTTCATCCTTCCAGCAGCGACTGGGCCTACATCCCTCCAGCGGCGACCGGGCCTACATCCCTCCAGCGGCACCGGGCCTTCATCCTTCCAGCGGCGACCGGGCCTACATCCCTCCAGCGGCGACCGGGCCTTCATCCTTCCAGCGGCGACCGGGCCTTCATCCTTCCAGCAGCGACCAGGCCTTCATCCTTCCAGCAGCGACCGGGCCTACATCCCTCCAGCGGCGACCGGGCCTACATCCCTCCAGCAGCGACCGGGCCTTCATCCTTCCAGCAGCGACTGGGCCTACATCCCTCCAGCGGCGACTGGGCCTACATCCCTCCAGCGGCGACCGGGCCTACATCCCTCCAGCGGCGACCGGGCCTACATCCCTCCAGCGGCGACCGAGCCTACATCCCTCCAGCGGCGACCGGGCCTACATCCCTCCAGCGGCGACCGGGCCTACATCCCTCCAGCGGTTACTGGGCCTACATCCCTCCAGCGGTGACCGGGCCTACATCCCTCCAGCGGTGACCGGGCCTACATCCCTCCAGCGGTGACCGGGCCTACATCCCTCCAGCGGTGACCGGGCCTACATCCTTCCAGCGGCGACCGGGCCTACATCCCTCCAGCGGCGACTGGGCCTACATCCCTCCAGCGGCGACCGGGCCTACATCCCTCCAGCGGTGACCGGGCCTACATCCCTCCAGCGGCGACCGGGCCTACATCCCTCCAGCGGTGACCGGGCCTACATCCCTCCAGCGGCGATCGGGCCTCTCCTCGTCGACGGCTGGACCTCTCCTTCCCCACTGGTGACCTGGCCTCTTCTAACTGGTGAGCATCACGACTGAAACTCATCTACTCTCCCACTCCTTGCTGACTTCCCACCTAGAACTCCAGCAGACAACTGACCCTCCTAATGCCTGCCCCCGCCTAACATCAAGGGTGCTACTCGGCGCCGAGCTTGAGGCCAACATCTCGCTATAGGCAATTAGGCTCATATTGCGGTGCCTGGTCTCCAGTCATCTTGGATCCCCTTGCCACTGGTCCAAGACCTTGCTCAGCTAAGCCCGTGTGGTGGCCAGTGTGCAACGGCCACCCCACGTTAAAAGAACTCACGCACAGGCATCTTCCACTCTGTTAACATGAAGTTCTGGACCTGGAACATCAGGATCCTCATGGACAACTCCAACAGCGACAAGCCGGAATGCCGCACCGCCATAGTTGCTCGGGAACTTGGACGCTTTCACATCAACATCGCCGCCCTAAATGAGACCCAGCGGGCAGGGGAAGGCCAGCTCAAGGAACAAGGTGGAGGTTACACCTTCTTCTGGAAAGGGAAACCAGAGGAAGAACACCACCTTCTCGGAGTCAGCTTCGTCATCAAAAATGAGGTGGTCGACTGCCTCAAAGACTCCCCCTGCAGGGTTAACGAACGCCTCATTACTCTTCGACTCACCCTATCCCGGAACCAATGCGCCACAGTCATCAGTGCGTAAGCCCCAACACTCGATGCAACGGATGAGAACAAAGAGGGTTTTTACTCCAATCTCTCAAAATCCCTGTCCCGCGTCCCCTCGGGCGACAAACTGATCCTCATGGGTGACTTCAACGCCAGGGTCGGCAAAGACACAGCCCTGTGGGGAGGCGTGATTGGCAGAGAGTGGGTAGGGAAAGCCAACTCCAGCGGTACCCTACTCCTGACAAAATGTCTAGAACATGAACTTCTCATCACCAACACCCTGTTCTGCCAGAGGGACAAATACAAGGCATCGTGGCAACACCCTCGCTCCAAACACTGGCACCTGCTCGACTATCTCGTCCTCTGAACCAGGGATCGCAAGGATGTGCGCATCACCCACGCTATGACAGGAGCTGACGACTGCTGGACAGATCACTGCCTAACCTGATCCATCATTGATATCAACATAGCCCCAAAGCGGAGGGGACAGCAGAAGCAGTGCTGCGAAAAAGTCAATGACGGGGAACTTAAAGACCCAGCTAAGGGAGCCCTATACAGCCAGCGCTTCACAGCTAACCTGGCGTGCCTTGATGACCCTGATATGCCCACAGCGCTTGGTCTGCCCTCCAGGCCTCCATAACCAGTGCCTGCGAAGAGACGCTCGGTCACTCAACCAGAAAACACCAGGACAGGTTTGATGAGAATGATCAGGACATCTAAGAACTAATAGATCGCAAGCGCAGAGCATTTCTGAGCCTTAATCAACAACCCAACTCAGGAGCAACATTACAGGCGGTTCAAGGCTGAGGTCCAACAAAAAACCTGGGACCTAAAGAACAGGTGGTGGATGGAGAAAGCACAGGAGATATAACAACTAGCCGATAGCCATGATGTGCCAGGATTCTTCATCGCAGTCAAGGCCACCTATGGTCCAAACTCACACGGCCCCACCCACTGCTGGCCAAGAACAGGGAAACACTCATCAAGGACACTGAGGAAATCAGGGCCCGCTGGAAGGAGCACATCGAAAATCTCCTCAATCGAATTTTTGGTCACCTTACTTAAGGAAGGATATACTAACTTTGGAGGGGGTACAGAGACGATTCACTAGGCTGATTCCGGAGGTGAGGGGATTACCTTATGATGATAGATTGAGTAGACTGGTCTTTACTCGTTGGAGTTCAGAAGGATGAGGGGTGATCGAATAGAAACATTTAAAATAATGAAAGGGATAGACAAGATAGAGGCAGAGAGGTTGTTTCCACTGGTCGGGGAGACTAGAACTAGGGGGCACAGCCTCAAAATACGGGGGAGCCAATTTAAAACCGAGTTGAGAAGGAAGTTCTTCTCCCAGAGGGTTGTGAATCTGTGGAATTCTCTGCCCAAGGAAGCAGTTGAGGCTAGCTCATTGAATGTATTCAAATCACAGATAGATAGATTTTTAACCAATAAGGGAATTAAGGGTTACGGGGAGTGGGCGGGTAAGTGGAGCTGAGTCCACGGCCAGATCAGCCATGATCTTATTGAATGGCGGAGCAGGCTCGAGGGGCTAGATGGCCTACTCCTGTTCCTAATTCTTATGTTCTTATGAAACTCTGCCTTTGACTTGAGTGTTCTCGACTCCATCCCGCCACCACCTCGATGAAACCCCAACATTGCACGAGCTAGGAAAAGCCATAAGACAGCTCAAGAACAACAAGGCTACAGGAGCGGATGGAATCACTGCTGAGGCGCTGTTGGCGCGGATATATGACCTCATCTCTCTCATCTGGACATCTGTGAAGCGCTGGCTGTATAGGGCATAGAAACATAGAAAATAGGTGCAGGAGTAGGCCATTCGGCCCTTCGAGCCTGCACCACCATTCAATGAGTTTATGGCTGAACATGCAACTGCAGTACCCCATTCCTGCTTTCTCGACACACCCCTTGATCCCCCTAGTAGTAAGGACTATATCTAACTTCTTTTTGAATATATTTAGTGAATTGGCCTCAACAACTTTCTGTGGTAGAGAATTCCACAGGTTCACCATTCTCTGGGTGAAGAAGTTTCTCCTCATCTCAGTCCTAAATGACTTGCCCCTTATCCTTAGACTGTGACCCTGGTTCTGGACTTCCCCAACATTGGGAACATTCTTCCTGAATCTAACCTGTTCAAACCCGTCAGAATTTTAAACGTTTCTATGAGATCCCCTCTCATTCTTCTGAACTCCAGTGAATACAAGCCCAGTTGATCCAGTCTTTCTTGATATGTCAGTCCCGCCATCCCGGGAATCAGTCTGGTGAACCTTCGCTGCACTCCCTCAATGGCCGAACAATATTCCCGAGAATTAAATAATAATTATGGTTGTCAGTCAACCGAGGTAAATCAACTACAGGTTCAAAGTAAAAGAGGTGGTCCCAATGTCTCAGAAACTGGAAATTCTAACAGAGTGTCGAAGTTGTGCTATAGGTGCCTGGGACATTACATTGCTCAAAGTTGTCCATACGTGAAGGCAGAGTGTTTCTTCTGCCGAAAGACTGGGCATCTTGCGAAGGCATGCCGACTGAAGGGTAAACCAGTTTTCAAAGCTATGAGTCCAGCGTTCAAAGCTATGAGTTGAAATCCCAAGAGACATGATAGCATGGAAGAACAACAACAGGATGAGGAGATGTTAGAGTTACACGTCATCAGGAGCACGAGGTTAACGGACAGCGATTCGGAAAGCATCAAAATCCACATAGATGTTGCGGGATTCAAGATACCAATGGAAATTGACACGAGTGCATTCATGAGTGTAGTACCGGAGTCACTATATCGCGACAAATTGCGTGATTTCCAACTGGAGAAATCCAAGATAGAGCTGCGAGGCTACTCGGGAGAGAAAATTCCTGTGGTAGGTCATATCACCGTACCGGTGAAATATAAAGATCAATTTCAGAACTTGCCTCTAATAGTAGTGAAAGGAGACAAGTCTGCCTTACTAGGAAGAAATTGGTTGAGCTCACTGAAGCTGTATTGGAGTAAGGTTTTCTGTGTGGAAGCGAGATTTTCATCAACGGATGAGGTTATCAAGAAGTATCCGAAGGTGTTCTGCGAAATGAGCAGTCCGATCCAAGGCTTCAAGGCGAATGTCAGGCTACAGAAGGACGCTAGATCGGTTTACTACAAGCCACGTTCTGTACCATATGCACTCAAGGAGAAAGTTGAGCAAGAACTCAAAAGACTAGAGACTGAGAACATTATTTGTAAGATAGATCGATGTAATTGGGATACACCCATTGTTGTTGTACCTTAGTCCGATGGTAAGGTAAGATTGTGTGGTGATTATAAAGTAACTGTAAACCTGGTTCTAGAGGGTAATGTCCCCAATACATTGCCGAAAATAGAAGATTTGTTCACAACACTGACAGGTGGTCAGATCTTGTCAAAACTGGATCTTATGAATGCCTACTTACAGCTTGAACTAGATGTGGAGTCCAAGTCATGTTTCACTATAAATACTCATCGAGGCCTATATCAATTAAATAGGCTACCGTTTGGATTATCTTCCGCCCCTGCCATATTTCAAGGGGTGATGAACCAGATTTTGCAAGGTATTGAAGGGGTAGTATGTTATTTGGATGACATACTAATTTCACCACCAAATAGGCAAATTCATAATAACATATTGAATGAAGTCCTCAAATGGCTAGAGAAGCACAGAGTACGAGTGTCTGCTCGTAAGTGTGAGTTATTTAAAAACTCAGTGGAGTACTTAGGGTATAGAGCAGACAAAGATGGTTTACATCCAACCATGGAAAAATTGGATGCGATCAGAAATGCACCCACTCCCAGGAATGTCACTGAACTTCGTTCATTCTTGGGTCTTTTGAAATATTATGGTAAGTTCCTACCAAATTTGGCTACAGTATTACATCTACTGAATGAACTTTTGAAAAAACAGGTCCATTGGAAGTGGTCAAAAGAATGCGATACAGCATTCAAGGAGTGTAAAAGAAAATTGGTAGAGAGCAACATGTTAGTTCACTATGACATATCTAAGGAGATTAAGCTAGCATGTGATGCCTCTCTATATGGAGTTGGGGCAGTAATCTCTCATGTATTAAGTAGTGGGGAGGAGAGACCAGTTGCTTTTGCTTCACGCACTCTCAGTGCCAGTGAGAGTAATTATGCGCAAATTGAAAGGGAAGCTTTGGCATTAATTTTTGGGGTCAAGATGTTTCACAAATACTTGTATGGTCGTAAGTTTACCATTGTTACGGACCATAAGCCCCTAACAGCAATTCTCCATCCAAAGTCCCCAGTTCCAACATTAGCTGCAGCCCGAATGCAGAGATGGGCTTTGATTTTGTCAGCATATACATATGATATTGAATACAGACGATCAGCTGATCACAGTAATGCTGATGCAATGTCTAGATTGCCTTCCCCATCACAAGTTACACCCGATAGGGAAGAAGTGTTTTATTTTTCATACGTTGATGAACTGCCAGTCACAGCTGAAGAGATTGGTAGAGCAACTAAACGTGACCCAGTGATGTCAAAGGTGTATGAGTATATTGCTAATGGATGGCCAAACCAGGTAACAGATAAAGATACACATCCATTCTTCATTCGTAGGAATGAATTATCAGTCGATAAAGATTGTATCATGTGGGGTGCAAGAGTTGTTATACCAAATAAATTCAGGTCCAAATTATTAGGAGACCTCCATGACCAGCACCTGGGAATGTGCTTGACCAAGAGTTTTGCACGCAGTTATTTATGGTGGCCGGGTCTTGATAAAGATATAGAGTACATCGTGAGTCAGTGTACGACATGTCAATCGGTAAGCAAGCAACCACTACCAGTACCATTACAGCCATGGAAATGGCCTCCCAGGGTGTGGCAAAGACTACATATTGATTTTGCTGAGTTAGAACGACAACAATTGTTCATTGTGATTGATAGCCATTCGAAGTGGGTTGAGGTGTTTCCAATGTGGAAAATAACAACAAGTAAAACATTGGCCATTTTACGAAAATTATTTACTTCATTTGGCCTCCCTGAAGAGATTGTTTCAGATAATGGACCACAATTTCGTTCAGAAGAATTTGCACAATTCACGAGCAAAAATGGTGTGAAACAGACCAAGGTTCCACCATACCACCCTGCTTCGAATGGTGCAGCAGAGCGCACTGTACAAATTGTAAAATGTGCCCTCATAAAACAAATGTTAGATCCAAATCCAAGGAAACGACAGTTGTCATTGGATCACAAATTGGCAATTTTTTTGATTACATATCGAAATACTCCTCATACAACTACGAGTAGAACACCAGCAGAGTTGTTTCTCAAACGACAGCCACAAACCAGATTCTCGTTGTTAAAACCAAATTTGGCACAGTCCGTAGAAGAGACACAATTAAGACAGAAAGAGAATCATGATAGAGGTAGAGTAAAAGAGAGAAATGTGAAATTAAACCAGAAGGTGAGAGTGAAGAACCATCACCATAAATGGTTAAAGTGGTTACCAGGAAGAGTGGTGAAGATATGTGGTCCTCATACATATTTGGTAAAGATGTTTGATAATGGACAGGTTAGGTTTGTTCATATTGATCATATTTTACCTACAGACATGGAAGGAGTTGAACGTGGGAATGATTCAATTATTTCTGACTCATCAGATAGTTTTGATAAACCAGTAGCAAATCCTAAATCCAATGTACTGGAAACAAATCCAGGACAGAATCAGAATGAAAGTCTGAGTCCGAGTCAGGAAAACAAAGAGCCTGAAGTTAAAGTGAGTTCAAATGAAAATCAAGGAAATTCCATGGAGGGAAACGTTCCTCAGGATGAGCCTCAAATGAGTTTAGATTCAACACCATGTTTGGAAGGTTCTGTTCGAGAGCGAAGATATCCTCTTCGAAACAGAAAACAAGTGGTAAAGTTAAATTTGTAAATATGGAAAAAAATAAGTTTATATCCTGTGTTATGTATAAACATGAAAGTTATGTATGATGTTTGTTATAATAACTTCTTCATTAAGGAGGGAGAAGTGTAATGTCTGTAAGCTTGTAATGTTTGTAGCTCCATACTGTGGATGTGGACGTATTGTGTACTGCAATTGCACAGTTAATAATTAAACAGAACCAGGCAGATTTCCAGAGGCTTCCGAGAGAGCTGCCTGCCATGTTAGGAGCTGTGTGTGCTGTGCTCTGTGAATATATCACACATTCTAAGAGTGGAAGCAAGTCTTCCTCGATTCCGAGGGACTGTCTATGATGATGAGATATTCCAATATCATACTACATTTAACATATGATGCAAGCCATCCCTAGGCTTTTAAATTATCTTCTCAAAAGATTGTAGGTATCTGCTTTTCTTCTCTTGCCGTGGTCCCAGTGTCGGTGATTGACCAGGCTAGCAAATACATTTTTCTCATTGTTCATTACAGGCATGGACACACACATCAATCAGTGATTCTCATCTACACTTTCCGGACTTTCAATAGAATGTACATCGATACCAAATTGAAATGTTTTCAGAAATCACGCCGAGGTAATTTGTGTTACTCAGGGACTCGCACATCTTTTCCAAATGCCTGTTCGGGTTCCTGAAATTCACCTGTAATCACGTAAGAAAATTATTTTAGAAAAATTCCCATTTGGTGGTGTAATTTTCCCTGTTTATATCTTATATCCTCAATCACTTCCTCTGATCCAATTTTACACATCCCATTATATTACCATTTCATCCCATTCATGAGTCCCAGAGGAACTTTACTATCCAATCCAATATGATCATTACTATTTAAAGTTCCCAAATCGATCCAACTTAGCAACACATTTTTATTCATTCTAAGTAAACTCTTATTGGACCACTTTTTCAAAATATCCCAGATTGACATTTGATTTGCTTTGCTACTACCATACGAAAGAAGAAGAATTTTCAACTACATTTCTCAAAAAAACTTTCTTCTTTAATACACAGTATTGGACATGAACTACTTAGACTGGACTTTTTCAAAAATAAAATTTGATTATCCCCTTAAACTTTAGATAAATTTCCGTTCTTGAGTGCTTGAACAACAACCTGTATCAATTTATCTCGTCAATTTCAGTTTCAAAAAAGATGATGCCCAGGGTTGGTGGTTTGATATAAGAGGCAGAAGTGCTTGCAATTACATTGGGATGTAACCATTGTATCTTCCCCCTTTGAGCAGTCTGTCTCATAAGATAACAAATGACTCTAAATAGGTTAAATCTGCCACATGAGAGGCAAAATCTCGTCAAATTTTGTCACCACGCTGTGACATTCTAGATCTATCAATGTCTGCAGATAAAAACTTAAATTATGATCACTACTGGAGATCCTACAGTACCAATATTTTCCATTAAATGTTGCTCTGTAACTCTGTGAAGTCATTTTTATTTCAAATAACCACTGTTGGTAATTTTGTACGATCAACACACATATGCTCCTAAAACCATGGTCTCCCATTTAAAGAAAAAACCCCAGAAAATCTGCTGTGGCTTTTCTTGAGAGCCAATGAGTAAATTTGACAATTCCTGATTCCCTTCTGTCACTATGGGGGAAATATCCACTCAAATTAAGAAACTTAAAATGGAATAATGCCCAAAATGTATTTACATTCAGCAATGCAAAAGTTTTTGCTTAGTGAAATAAAAACAGTTAATCTATGCTAGAAAGCAACAAAGAACAGACAGCTGCTTGTGGAAAGAGTTAACTTCATAGAATCATAGAAATTTACAGCACAGAAGGAGGCCATTTCAGCATCCAGCCTAATCCCACTTTCCAGCTCTAGGTCCGTAGCACTGCAGGTTACAGCACTTCAAGTGCACATCCAAGTACTTTTTAAATGTGGTGAGGGTTTCTGCCTCTACCACGTTTTCAGGCAGTGAGTTCCAGACCCCACAACCCTCTGGATGAAGAAGTTTCCTCTCAAATCCCCTCTAAACCTTCTACCAATTACTTTAAATGTATGCCCCCTGGTTGTTGACATCTCTGCTAAGGGAATTAGGCCCTTTCTATCCACTTTATCTAGGCCCCTCATAATTCTATACACCTCAATGAGGTCTCCCCTCAGCCTCCTCTGTTCCAAGGAAAACAAACCCAGCCTATCCAATTTGTCCTCATAGCTAAGATTCTCTACTCCCGGCAACATCCTCTTAAATCTCCTCTGTACCCTCTCCAGTGCAATCACATCCTTCCTGTAATGCTGTGATCAGAACTGCACGCAGTACTCTAGCTGTGGCCTAACTAGTGTTTTATACAGTTTAAGCATAACCCCCCTGCTCTTGTATTCTGTGCCTCAGCTAATAAAGGCAAGCATTCCATATGCCTTCTTAACCAACTTATCTACCTGGCCTGCTACCTTCAGCGATCTGTGGACATGCACTCCAAGGTCCCTTTGTTCCTCTAAAATGCTCAGTGTCCAACCATTTAATGTGTATTCCCTTTCCTTGTTCGATCATCCGAAATGCATTATCTCACACTTCTCCGGATTGAATTCCATTTGCCATTGTTCTGCCCACCTGACCAGTTAATTGATATCTTCCTGCAGTCTACAGCTTTCTTCTTCATTATCAGCCACACAGCCGATTTTAGTATCATCTGCAAACTTCTTAATCATACCCCCTATATTCAAGTCTAGATCATTGATGTATACCACAAAAAGCAAGGGACCCGGTAGTGAGCCCTGCAGAACACCACTGAATACAGCCTTCCAGCCACAAAAACACCCATCAATCATTACACTCTGCTTCCTGCCTTTGAGCCAATTTTGGATCCAACTTGCCATTTGACCTGGATCCCATGGGCTTTTACTTTCGTGACCAGTCTGCCATGTGGGACCTTATCAAAAGCCTTGCTAAATCCATATACACTACATCAAATGCACTACCCTCATCGACCCTCCTTGTTACCTCCTCAAAAATTCAATCAAGTTAGTCAGGCACGACCTTCCCTTAATAAATCTGTGCTGACTGTCCTTGATTAATCCGTGTCTTTCTAAATGAAGATTTATCATGTCCTTCAGAATTTTTCCAATATTTTTCCCAGCACTGAGGTGAGACTGACTGGCCTGTAATTATTCGATCTATCCCTTTCTCCCTTCTTAAACAAAGGTGCCACATTAGCAGTCCTCCAGTCCTCCGGCACCACACCTGAAGCCAGAGAGGATTGGAAAATGATGGTCAGAGCCTCTGCTATTTCCTCTTTTGCTTCACTTAACAGCCTGGGATATATTTCATCCGGGCCTGGGAACTTATCCATTTTCAGAGCTGCTAAACCCCTTAATACCTCTCACTGTGTTTATTTCATCTAATATTTCATACTCTTCCTTCCCAATAGCAGTGTCTGCATTGTCCCTCTCTTTTGTGAAAACCGACGTACAGTATTCATTAAGAACCATACCCACGTCTTCTGCCTCCACGCACAAATTACCCTCATGGTCTCTAATAGGCCCTAACCTTTCTTTAGTTATCCTCTTGCTCTTAATATATTTATAAAACAACTTATTGGCATGTCAAACAATGACAAACTCAGACAAGATCAATCAATGTCAGCTTGCATCACATCAACTTCTCACAGCTTTCAAGTAAACTTAAAACCTTAGCAAAATGAAAAAGCATCAACTCTCTTACTTTTTCAAATTTCTGGCCTCGGAATTGGAACCTTCAGTGGCAGTCACTTAAGGCCGGTTTGGAAACAAAATGGCAGCCGCCTAGTTTTCGCCTATTCCTGACGCAGAACAGGCAGCCACCATATTGGGCGGGCTGGCAGTGCTGCTTGTTGCCTGTGCTTGCATCAAATAGTTCAATGATCAAAAGTGTGACATCAATCATTGTGCAACGCCAACTTGATGCACGCTGAGAGATTTTGGATATCGCCGCTCCTTTTACCACCCTCTCCAAAGAGGGCCCATGTGTGCAGCCGTTGCTACCCTGGGAAAAGCAGCAAGGATCTATAGATCTCCACCAAAGTCTTCAATTACTCTGCAGCGTATGTCCAGTTCAGAGAGATGGGTCATGGTCTTTGCTCCAGAAACACATCAGCAGATTGAATGCCTGTTCTCTACTCTTTAGATGCCAGCACTCAACCGGAGCAGGCCAGTGAGTTTTGGCACGTGATGTGTACAGAACAGCCTATGCTTACAAATAATCTAGGGATTGTAATGAATCTAAAGGCCTGGTCCATTACTGTCGGTCAGTTGCGTATCACAAGATGTACACGTACATCAGATTTTCAAATCTTACTAATAACCGCTTACAGTTATGTCACTTAATTGGAAATGAAATGATATTTGAGCTTTATAAATGTTTACTGTTATTGTTACAAACATCCGTATTGAATATGCACCCTGTTCCTGTGAAGTAACAGATGTGTGCTTATTATAATTTCAATTAAAGACCTAATGACTTTTTCCCGTTTCTGAAAGAATTTTTACATCTGAATTTATTCGTATTGATATTCATGTGCCCAGGATATCCAGTAAACTTTTCACATCTCTTGGATGTATTCAGGGAGGAATCATGGATCACCTATGCTGGCTCTGACATCCAGTATTGCAAACAAATCTCCCAATTCCAGTGCACAATTGCTCTTTCTGGGCACTTTCCATAAAAATATACTCCTAAAAAGACTTAGGGGTCAAAAGTGCCCCGCGCCCCAATTGGGGGCGGTATCCTTCCGTGGCCGGGACCGACGCTGATTGGGCCTACCGCCCCTCAAAGGCAGCGGAGCGCTATCTCCTGCACTCCACTTCCTGCAGAGGCGGGTTCCAGGGCGGTACTATGGCGCTGAGTCAAGCGCTACATGTAGCGCTCACGTGCTTCAAAGCCCCTCCCCTTCGATTAAAGAGGAGGGCTGCTGCCTACTCTGCTGGTCCTTTGGTGGCCTCCATATTCTTTCAGAAACAGGAAAAAGTCATTGGGTCTTTAATTGAACATGTAATAAGCACACATCTAGGCCACCAGGGCAGCGTGCTACCGGGTCACAGCCGGACCAAGGTAGGGCCGCCATTGTCGAGCCGACCCGAGAGTCGGCTGACACACAAAGGTGGCGGACTGGGGTGTTGGCGCCCTCCCCTTTAAGGTGCGCCCCAAGAGCGGATGTCCACGCCAGCTTCGTGATCCACAAAGTTGCCGTTAGCATCCTCCCGCACCAGCCTCGTCGCCTGTGGGGTGGCCCGGGACGCTAACTGAGGGAGTGCGGCACTGCCAAGGCAGTGCCTCCGAAACCTCCCGGGCAATTTCCTGGGAGGCGGTAGCGCCCTCCTCCTCCAGACGAAAACTGCCTTGCCTCCCGGAGGCGCTAACGGGGCTATGAAAAGGGGCAATTTTGTTTCCTTAGAGTGAAATATCTCTATCATAACAAACCTTATTCACTATGTATGTGTATTAAAAGAATAAAGGGGAGAAACGTGGCTACTTTGCGCCTCCCATTAGGTTGCAGATGAGGTTTTGACTGGACCCGGCGAGAACAGCCACTCCTGCTAAATTCAGTGGAGGTTTTGCGGCAGCGGTAACACGTAGTGCCCTGCTCTGTTGCACTTGGTGATGCTGACGTCATTATCGTGTTCTGCGGCCCGGTAGTACCCCGGAACAAAATGTGGCCCTCGCCCCCTTGCTTAGCACCTGACAATGACAGCTTTAGCTGTTGTATTTCTGTTGGATATCAGCTGAAGGAGCGCTATTTAAAGGCGCCAGCATCAGGTAACGTCTTACTCGGTCAATAATGTGTCCTTCGTAGTTTCAAATAGGCAGACAGGAGTTTTGACCGATTTGCAGTTGAAGGAGTGTTCTGGCTATTAAAGATTTGTGACTTTCATTGAGGGCAGATTTGAAACTCCAACATTTACATCATTTTATGGGGGCTATGCTGGGACTCAACCTCGCGCTCTAGCGTCACTGTCGGAGGCAACTGAGGCAGAGAGAAAGACAGCTTAATGTGGCCAAAGGAAGGAGGTTCAACAGGAGGCCTTATTCTCCCAGGGTATTCCGGCAGCAGTTCTCTGACATCAATTTCACTGAGGCTGTTCGAAGGCTGTGCTTCAGCAAGGACATGGTCACAGAGCTCTGCGACCACCTGCAACTCGAGCCTCAGACCAGGGTGAGGACGGCTTTCTCAGTGGAAATCAAGGTCACCATCCCGCTCAATTTCTATGCCAACGGATCCTTCCATTGTGCAACAGGAGGCATCTCCAACATCTCCCACATCTCCCAGTTTGCAGTCTATTGCTGCGTCTGCAAGGTCACAGATGCTCCCTACAGAAGCAGCACGAGCATGCATGTGGCTTTGCTAGGATAGTGGGTATTGTGTTCCAAACATGGATGAGACTGCACACAGGGAGGTTAAAGTAACAGTGACCTCAGTCTTTATTAAGACACTCCAGAGTGAGGAACAGGCCTTAGGGGCCAGCTTATATACAGTGCTCCCAAAGGGATGCTGGGATCCCTTGGGACTTCAGCGGATGCACTCCCTGGTGGTGGAACATGGGAGTGCATGCTTTACAGATACACAACATCACTCCCCTCCCTGCAAAGTCAAAATGAAAACTATTTACAAGGTGAGGCGGTCGGGAGCCTTTCTTTCCCTGGTGGACTGCCTCGGTACAAATGTCTGTTCTGGTGTGTTGGCTGTGCCCTCGCTGGGCTGGCGTGTTGTTGGCCCTGCAGGGCTGTTGGGTGAGCTTGGCCTTGCTGGGCTGTTGGGCGTGATGGGTTCGATTTCCTGGTCCGGCATGGTGTCGTTGATCCTTTGGGTGTGTGTTGCGGGCTCGATAAAGGTGGTGTCTGCTGTGGGTTGTTCAGGGCAGTATATGAACTTTAGCCTCGTTTGGTCCAGGTGCTTTCTGCAAATTTGTCCATTGTCTAGTTTGACTACAAACACCTTACTCCCTTCTTTAGCTATCACCGTGCCCGCGATCCACTTGGAACCATGTCCATAGGTAGGCACATACACAGGATCATTCAGATCAATTTCCCGTGACACAGTAGCGCGACCATTGTTTACATTTTGATGCTGTCACCTGATCATGCAGGTTGGGGTGAACCAGTGGGAATCTGCCTTTAAGTGTCCTTTTCATGAGTAGCTCAGCCGGGAGCACCCCTTGAGCGAGTGGGGTCTCGTGCGGTAGCTGAGCAGTACTCGGGACAGGCGGGTTTGGAGTGAGCCTTCTGTTACTCGTTTGAAGCTCTGTTTGATTGTTTGTACTGCCTGCTCTGCCTGCCCATTGGAGGCTGGTTTAAACGGTGTCGAGGTGACATGTTTGATCCCATTTAGGTCATGAATTCTTTAAATTCGGCACTGGTGAAACATGGCCCATTGTCACTGACCAGTATGTCAGGCAGGCCGTGGGTGGCAAACATGGCCCTCAGACTTTCAATGGTGGTGGTGGCGGTGCTTGCCGACATTATTTCACATTCAATCCATTTTGAAAAAGCATCCACCACCACCAGGAACATTTTACCGAGAAACGGGCCCGCATAGTCGACATGGATCCTCGACCATGGTCTGGAGGGCCAGGGCCACAAACTTAGTGGTGCCTCTCTGGGCGCGTTGCTCAACTGAGCACACACACTGCATTGCCGTACACAAGACTCTAAGTCAGAGTCGATACCGGGCCACCACACGTGGAATCTGGTTATCGCTTTCATCATTACTATACCCGGGTGTGTGCTGTGGAAATCCAAGATGAACATCTCCCTGCCCTTGTTGGGTAGCACTACGTGGTTACCCCACAACAGACAGTCTGCCTGAATGGACAGCTCGTCCTTTCGCTGCTGGAATGGCTTGATTAGCTCTTGTATTTCAACAGGGATGCTGGCCCAGCTCCCATGCAGTGCACAGTTTTTTACTAGGGACAGCAGAGGATCTTGGCTAGTCCAAGTCCTAATCAGGCGGGCTGCGACAGGTGATTTATCATTTTCAAAAGCTTCCATGACCATCAACAAGTCTGCGGGCTGCGCCACCATCAACAAGTTTTCAGGCTGTGCCATTTCCACCCCCGTGGTGGGCAATGGTAGCCGACTGAGAACATCCTCACATTTCTCGGTTACTGGCCTGTGGCGGATGGTATAGTTATACGATCATAGCGCGAGTGCCCACTTTTGTATGCAGGCCGAGGCATTAGTATTTATCCCCTTGCTTTCAGCGAACAAGGATATGGGGGGCTTGTGATCAGTTTCCAGCTCAAATTTGAGGCCAAATAGGTACTGATGCATTTTCTTTACCCCAAACACAAATGCTAATGCATCTTTCTCAATCATGCTATAGGCCCTCTCGGCCTTAGACAAACTCCTGGAAGCATAGGCGACAGGTTGCAACTTCCCTGCAACGTTAGCTTGTTGTAAGACACATCCGACTCCTTACGACGACGCATCATATGCTAGCACGAGTCTTTTACACGGGTTATACAATACAAGCAGCTTGTTGGAGCATAAAATGTTTCTGGCTTTTTCAAAAGCAATTACTTGTTTTTTTTCCCCATACCCATTTCTCATCTTTACGCAATAACACATGCAGGGGCTCTAAGAGGGTGCTTAACCCCGGTAGAAAGTTACCAAACTAGTTGAAGAGTTCCAGGAACGACCGCAGCTCCGTGACGTTCTGTGGCCTGGGAGCGTTCCTGATAGCCTCTGTCTTGGCATCTGTGGTCCGAATGCCATCCGCCGTGATCTTTCTCCCCAAAAACTCCACTTCTGTTGCCATAAAGACGTATTTCGACCTCTTCAGCCGCAGCCCTACGCGATCCAGTCACTGGAGGACCTCCTCCAGGTGTAGTCGGTGCTCGACGGTGTCCCGACCCATGACCAATATGTCGTCCAGAAAAACCACCGTGCGTGGTACCGACTTGAGTAGGCTCTCCATGTTTCTCTGGAAGATCGCTGCAGCCGACCAAATCCCAAACAGGCATCTGTTGTAGATGAACAGTCCCTTGTGCGTGTTGATGCAGGTGAGGCCCTTTGAAGACTCCTCCAGCTCCTGCGTCATGTAGGCCGAAGTCAGGTCGAGCTTGGTGAACATCTTGCAAATAGGTCATCTGCCTTCGGTAGCAGGTATTGGTCCTGTAGCGAGAAACGATTAATAGTTACTTTAAATCGCCGCAAATCCTGACGGGGCCATCACTTTTGCGTACTGGAACAATCGGGCTGACCCACTCACTGAATTCCACTGGGGAGATGATGCCCTCGCATTGCAGCCTGTCCAGCTCGATTTCCACTCTCTCCCTCATCATGTGAGGTACCGCTCGCACCTTGTGGTGAATGTGTCGTGCCTTTGGGGCCAAGCGGATCCGCACCTTTGCCCCGGAAAAGTTTCCAATGCCTGGCTCAAAAAGGGAAGGAAATTTGTTAAAAACCTGGGTACATGAGGCCTCATCGACATGTGATAGCGCTTGGATGTCATCCCAGTTCCAGCAGATTTTGCCCAGCCAACTCCTTCCAAGCAGTGTGGGGCCATCACCCGGGACAATCCAGAGTGGCAGTTCGTGCACCGTGCCCTCGTGGGTGACTTTGACCATGACGCTGCCCAGGACAGTGATAAGCTCTTTGGTGTACGTTCTCATTTTCGTGTGGATGGGGCTCAGGGCTGGTCTGAGTGCCTTGTTGCACCACAGTCTCTCAAACATCTTTTTGCTCATGATGGATTGGCTAGTGCCAGTGTCCAGTTCCATGGCTATGGGTAAGCCATTCAATTTTACGTTGATCATTATAGGTGGACATTTAGTCGAAAATGTGTGCACCCCGTGTACTTCAGCATCTGCCTCCTCTCTCTGAGGCTCGAAATTGCTTTGATCCACCATGGACCGATCTTCCTCTGTCATGTGGTGTTAGCAGGTTTTGCAGAGCTTGCAGCTCGGCTCGTTGGAGGTGCCCCATTGTTCCACAGCTCTTGCAAACATACCCTTTGAAGCGGCATGAATAGGCTGAATGGAAGCCTCCACAACGCCAACAAGGTGTGAATTGCCTTGCATTCATCCTTTGTTGCGGATTCTGAGTCATCTAGGTCACCTGAGGCCTGCTGGCAGTTGCAGACTCGTGGTTTCTGCCCTGTACATTTCTGCTCGCAAACACAGTTCCAGTTAATTTATGAACATTGCTAGCACTTGTGTGCTGAGAGATTTATTTGGTGTTATCACTGGTGGTCATAAACGCCTGTGCTATTGCAATGGCCTTACTGAGGGTCGGTGTCTCTACAGTCAAAACTTTTCGTAGGATGGTCTCGTGGTCAATGCCAGTACAATAAAGTCTCTGAGCATTTGCTCCAAGTAGCCATCAAACTCACATTGTCCTGCAAGTCGCCTTAGGTCGGCGACATAGCTCGCCACTTCCTGACCTTCAGTTCGCTGGTACGTATAGAACCGATACCTTGCCATCAGCACGCTCACCCTCAGGTTAAGATGCTCCCAAACCAGCTCCTCATACAACTTATCTGTGGGTTTCACCGGAACCAGAAGATGCTTCATGGGGCTGTAGATCGGTGCCCCGCAGACCGTGAGGAGGACCGCTGTCCTTTTTGCAGCGCTTCCTTCTCCGGCCAGCTCGTTGGCTACAAAGTACTGGTCTAACCGTTCGACATAGGCTTCCCAGTCCTCACCCTCCGAGAACTTCTCCAGGATGCCCACAGTTTGCTGCATCTTTGCATTGGATTCGTGTACTCGTCGCCAGTTATTGTGTTCCTAACACAGATGAGACTGCACACAGGGAGGTTAAAGTAACAGTGACCTCAGTCTTTATTAAGACACTCCAGAGTGAGTAACAGGCCTTAGGGGCCAGCTTATATGCAGTGCTCCCAAGGGATGCTGGGATCCCTTGGGACTTCAGGGGATGCGCTCCCTGGCGGCGGAACATGGGAGTGCATGCTTTACAGATACACAACAGTGGGCTTCCCCATGGTGCAGGGCGCTATTGACTGCACTCACATTGCTTTGCTCTAAGGAGAACAACCCCAGCTTCTCCAGTCTATCTATATAACTGAATCCCTCATCCCTGAAATCATTCCCGTAAATCTTTTCTGCACCCTCTCTAAGGCCTTCACATCCTTCCGAAGTGCGATGCCCAGACTTTGACACACTACTCCAGTTGAGGTCGAACCAGTGTTTTATACAGGTTCATCATAATTTCCATGCTTTTGTACTCTTTACCTCTATTCATGAAGCCCATGATTCCATAAGCTTTTTTAACCACTTTCTCAACCTGCCCTGCCACCTTCAACGATTTGTGCACGTATACCCCTAGATCTCTCTGGTCATGCACCCCCTTTAGGATTGCACCTTTTAGTTTATTTTTCCTCTCTTCATTCTTTCTAACAAAATGTATCACTTTACACTTTTCTGCATTAAATTTCATCTGCCACGTGTCCGCTCATTCCACCAGCCTGTCCTTGTCCTCTTGAAGTCTATCACTATCCTCCTCACTGTTCACTATACTTCCAAGCGTTGTGTCATCTGCAAATGTTGAAATTGTGTCCTGTACACCCACATCCAAGTCATTAATATATAGCAAGAAAAGCAGTGGTCCTAGCAATTTTTGTTGTGGTGGCATGGGCAATGTTTTGGGAATGTTTTTGTGGGTTTTTTAGGTTCCCTCACCCCCTGCCCCTGGAGTCTCTCGGAGCGCTCCTGGCCCAGCTCTTTAGTTCAGATGTTTCCCATCCTTGCGCCAAGAGAGATGTACAACGCTTCCCTTAGTGCTACGCCCCCTGACGCAGGGCCCAGATGCCCAACCTTAAATACTAAAGTGTAAACTATTCCTGGCCGCTAACTTCCCCGCCCCAAAAACATAAAAGCCTACAATCCAGCCCTTAGTCTTTATCAATTCTTATCCCATCCAGTATCGCCACCACCTCCTCCTTTACTATGCAGCATCTTCCTTGGTGAAGACAGATGCAAAGTACTCAATTAGTACCTCAACCATACCCTCTGCCTCCATGCGTAGCTCTCCTTTTTGGTCCCTAATCGGCCCCACCCCTCCTCTTACCAATAGTGCCACACCACCTCCTATCTTCCCTTCCCTATCTTTCCTGAACACCCTATATCCAGGAATATTTAATACCCAATCCTGCCCTTTTTTGTTCCAGGTCTCTGTTATTGCCATAACATCATATTCCCATGTGGCTATTTGTGCCTGAAGCTCACCAACCTTGTTTATTATACTTCATGCATTGACATGAATTGACATTGTAAACCTATCTTCGACCATCCTGTGTTCTCTCCTAGTCTGACACTATTTCTTGCTTTAATGCTATCCATCTCTCCCAATCCTTTGTTTCTCCTTTCTAATGCTACATCCTGGTGCCCATTTAACTTCCATTTTCCTCTGGTTCACAACAACGCATTTCGAGTAAGCACAAGACACTTGATGTTGGAGCACACCAAATAGACTTTATTGATGTCCAGTTTGAGAGATTGGCTCAACTAAACATAAGAGTGAGCAGCTTTTCGGTTTCTGTATCTTCCGAGCTCTCTGAAAGAACTGTTGAAAACCATGCTCCTTCTACACCATATTTTGTCTGCATCAAAGATACATGTCATCAATAAAACATCATGATTTATGTATTCCAAATCCTTTTGAAGACAGTCCATTCATGTAAACAGTTGTAGTTGTTTACTCCAAAGCTACTTCCCTCAAACAAGACTTTCTGACCTAACTGTTCTGAACCTTTTTGAAGAGCAGGCTTTATTAACCATTATCTTTCTATACTATAGTTAATGGATCCCTCTACCTATATTTATTACCCCAAGCACTAAAGTTAGAATGGTCTACGGAGCAGAGTAAAGATTGCATTGTAATAATTTAATGGACCCGTTGTGTTGCTTCCTCCCATGCACAAAATTGGCAGGGCTTAGTTGTTCCATGACCCACTGACCTAAATATTTGCATCAGGTGAGGCAGTACTTCATTCGTCAGCACAGGGGTATGGTAGCATAGTGGTTATGTTACTGGACTAGTAATCCAGAAGCTTGGACTAATGATCCAGCATGAGCAAGCTGAGGAATTTAAATTCAATTAATTAAATAAATCTGGAATAAAAAGCTCGTATCAGTAAAGGTGACCATGAAACTACCAGATTGTCGTAAAAACTCAT
Organism: Pristiophorus japonicus; assembly: GCF_044704955.1. Taxonomy (NCBI): domain Eukaryota; kingdom Metazoa; phylum Chordata; class Chondrichthyes; family Pristiophoridae; genus Pristiophorus; species Pristiophorus japonicus. Next base: position 73,977,146 of record NC_091983.1, on the reverse strand, counting down.
CTGGTTTACTAATGCACATTAGGGAAGGAAATCTGGCCTATATGTGTCTCCAGAGCCACAGTAATGTGGTAGACTCTTAACTGCCCTCTACTGTTCAAGAAGGTGGCTCACCTTCTCGAGGGCAAATAGGGATGGGCAATAAATGTCAGCCTTGTCATCCCACATCCCATGAACAAATGTTTTAAAAAGTAGGTGACATTGTGAATATTGCTTCCCTGATCTCTTCTATTCTTCCACTCTCCACAGCTTTTTGCATAGATAAAGTAGCTGATCGGTTGTTTTGTTTTGCTGCTAACTTGAGCATGATGTTAAAATGTTGCCCGGAGGAGAGTTTGGGTCAAATCTTGGTTGCTCCTGTGGCCACTAATTATTTGCCCCCTTAGCAGCACTGCCATCAACAACTCCAGAAGTAGAGGAATTAACCCTAGAGAGAGAACATCATGTAACTTGTAATTTTTAATAATTTTTTCCTGAAATTATCTTCACGAGTGCCTCATAATTGTTCTGCTAGCTACTACAGGATATAATAATTGTCCTGCAGTAATTTCCTGCAGAAATTGTGCATTGAGTTGTTAAAATTGTAACTCTGTTGAGGTTTTTCTACTTAAAACAGATCAGATATCTAAAAAGATATGTCAGACAATTAGAGATGGACAATAAATGCTGGCCTTGTCAGCCCACTAACAGTTCTCACAATTGCACTTCAGCACATATAAGCTTTTTAAATGGGAGCTTCTGTGATGGCTCAGTCACTAAATAAACCAAGTCATGTGGTATGAAGGCATACAGACCAGGGGCCCAAAATTGGGGGACATACCGCTAGCGAACCGCCGACCTATCACCCAAAATCACGAAATTGATCGAAAAATACCATCCTACCGCCTGGCGGGAAATTAATCAGCAACATACCGCCACCATCTGCCCATGCACACTGCCGACATACCGCCCAAAATTGCCAAATTGATGACTTACCACCGACATACCGCCGACCCGGCAGACCGCCATGGAAAAGGTGGTTTTAAGTCAATCTTCAGTCAGTGACCTGCATCTCCACCTGTGAAAATATTTTCATCTGTCACCCCCACCAGTCTCTCCCATCCACCAGTCTCTCTCCACCGCCCCCCCACAGTGATCTCCACCGCCCCCCCAGTAGCAATCTTCCCCCGCCCGCCAAGTAACGATCCCCCCCCAAGTAACGATCCCCCCCAAGTAACGATCTCCCCCCAAGTAAAGATCTCCCCCCTCCAAGTAACGGTCTCCCCCCCCCAAGTAACGATCTCCCCCCAAGAAACGATCTCCCCCCAAGTAAAGATCTCCTCCAAGTAACGATCTCCCCCCAAGTAATGATCTCCCCCCAAGTAACAATCTCCCCCCCAAGTAATGATCTCCCCCCAAGTAACGATCTCCCCCCCAAGTAACGATCTCCCCCAAGTAACGATCTCCCCCCAAGTAACAATCTCCCCCCCAAGTAATGATCTCCCCCCAAGTAACAATCTCCCCCCCAAGTAACGATCTCCCCCCAAGTAACAATCTCCCCCCCAAGTAATGATCTCCCCCCAAGTAACGGTCTCCCCCCCAAGTAACGGTCTCCCCTCCCAAGTAATGAACTCCCCCCCCCAAGTAACGATCTCCCCCCAAGTAACGGTCTTCCCCCCCAAGTAACGGTCTCCCCCCCAAGTAATGATCTCCCCCCCAAGTAACGATCTCCCCCCAAGTAACGATCTCCCCGCAAGTAACGATCTCCCCCCAAGTAACGATCTCCCCCCAAGTAACGATCTCCCCGCAAGTAACGATCTCCCCCCAAGTAACGGTCTCCCCCCCAAGTAACGGTCTCCCCCCCCAAGTAACGATCTCCCCGCAAGTAACGATCTCCCCCCAAGTAACGATCTCCCCCCAAGTAACGATCTCCCCGCAAGTAACGATCTCCCCCCAAGTAACGGTCTCCCCCCCCAAGTAACGGTCTCCCCCCCCAAGTAACGGTCTCCCCGCAAGTAACGATCTCCCCCCAAGTAACGGTCTCCCCCCCCAAGTAACGGTCTCCCCCCCCAAGTAACGATCTCCCCCCAAGTAACGGTCTCCCCCCCCAAGTAACGGTCTCCCCCCAAGTAACGGTCTCCCCCCCCAAGTAACGATCTCCCCCAAGTAACGGTCTCCCCCCCAAGTAACGATCTCCCCCCCCCCCAAGTAACGATCTCCCCCCAAGTAACGGTCTCCCCCCCCAAGTAATGGTCTCCCCCCCCAAGTAACGATCTCCCCCCCCAAGTAACGGTCTCCCCCCCCAAGTAACGGTCTCCCCCCCCAAGTAACGATCTCCCCCCCCCAAGTAACGGTCTCCCCCCCCCCCAAGTAACGGTCTCCCCCCCCAAGTTAAGATCTCCCCCCCCCAAGTAACGGTCTCCCCCCCCCCCCAAGTAACGGTCTCCCCCCCCTCAAGTAACGGTCTCCCCCCAAGTAACGGTCTCCCCCCCCCAAGTAACGATCTCCCCCCAAGTAACGGTCTCCCCCCCCAAGTAACGATCTCCCCCAAGTAATGATCTCCCCCCCAAGTAACGGTCTTCCCCCCCAAGTAACGATCTCCCCCCAAGTAACGGTCTCCCCCCCCAAGTAACGATCTCCCCCCCAAGTAACGGTCTCCCCCCAAGTAACGATCTCCCCCCCAAGTAAAGATCTCCCCCCAAGTAACGGTCTCCCCCCCCAAGTAACGGTCTTCCCCCCCAAGTAACGATCTCCCCCCAAGTAACGATCTCCCCCCAAGTAACGATCTCCCCCCAAGTAACGGTCTCCCCCCCCAAGTAACGATCTCCCCCCCAAGTAAAGATCTCCCCCCAAGTAACGGTCTCCCCCCCCAAGTAACGATCTCCCCCCCAAGTAACGGTCTTCCCCCCCAAGTAACGATCTCCCCCCAAGTAACGATCTCCCCCCAAGTAACGATCTCCCCCCAAGTAACGGTCTCCCCCCCCCAAGTAATGATCTCGCCCCCCAAGTAACGGTCTCCCCCCCCCAAGTAATGATCTCCCCCCCAAGTAACGGTCTCCCCCCCAAGTAACGATCTCCCCCCCCCAAGTAACGATCTCCCCCCCAAGTAACGATCTCCCCCCCAAGTAATGATCTCCCCCCAAGTAACGATCTCCCCCCCCCAAGTAACGGTCTCCCCCCCAACGTAACGGTCTCCCCCCCCCAAGTAACGATCTCCCCCCCCAAGTAATGATCTCCCCCCCCAAGTAATGATCTCCCCCCCCAAGTAATGATCTCCCCCCCAAGTAACGATCTCCCCCCCCAAGTAACGATCTCCCCCCCCAAGTAACGGTCTCCCCCCCCCAAGTAATGATCTCCCCCCCAAGTAACGGTCTCCCCCCCAAGTAACGATCTCCCCCCCAAGTAACGATCTCCCCCCCCAAGTAATGATCTCCCCCCCCAAGTAACGATCTCCCCCCCAAGTAACGATCTCCCCCCCCAAGTAACGATCTCCCCCCCCAAGTAACGATCTCCCCCCCCAAGTAACGATCTCCCCCCCAAGTAACAATCTCCCCCGCCAAGTAACGATCTCCCCCCCAAGTAATGATCTCCCCCCCAAGTAACGATCTCCCCCCCAAGTAACGATCTCCCCCCCAAGTAACGATCTCCCCCCCAAGTAACGATCTCCCCCCCCCAAGTAACGGTCTCCCCCCCCAAGTAACGGTCTCCCCCCCAAGTAACGATCTCCCCCCAAGTAACGGTCTCCCCCCCCCAAGTAACGGTCTCCCCCCCCAAGTTAAGATCTCCCCCCCCCCAAGTAACGGTCTTCCCCCCCCCCAAGTAACGGTCTCCCCCCCCCCAAGTAACGGTCTCCCCCCCCAAGTAACGGTCTCCCCCCTCCAATTAACGATCTCCCCCCAAGTAACGATCTCCCCCCAAGTAACGGTCTCCCCCCCCAAGTAACGGTCTCCTCCCACCAAGTAACGATCTCCCCCCCCAAGTAACGCCCCCCCCCCCCCAAGTAACGGTCTCCCCCCCCCAAGTAACGGTCTCCCCCCCAAGTAACGGTCCCCCCCCCCAAGTAACGATCTCCCCCCCCCAAGTAACGATCTCCCCCCAAGTAACGATCTCCCCCCAAGTAACGATCTCCCCCCCCCAAATAGCGATCTCCCCCCCCCCAAGTAGCGATCTCCCCTACCAAGTAGCAATCTCCCCCCCCCAAGTAGCAATCTCCCCCCCCCAAGTAGCGATCTCCCCCCCCAAGTAGCAATCTCCCCCCCTCAAGTAGTGATCTCCCCCCCCACAAGTAGTGATCTACCCCCCCAAGTAGTGATCTCCCCCCCCACAAGTAGCGATCTCCCCCCCCACAAGTAGCGATCTCCCCCACCACAAGTAGTGATCTTCCCACCCCACAAGTAGTGATCTCCCCCCCCGCAAGTAGTGATCTCCCCCCCCGCAAGTAGTGATCTCCCCCCCCACAAGTAGCGATCTCCCCCCCCCACAAGTAGTGATCTCCCCCCCCAAGTAGTGATCTCCCCCCCACAAGTAGTGATCTCCCCCCCCCAAGTAGCGATCTCCCCCCCCCACAAGTAGTGATCTCCCCCCCTCAAGTAGCGATCTCCCTCCCCCCAAGTAGTGATCTCCCCCCCCCAAGTAGCGATCTCCCTCCCCACAAGTAGTGATCTCCCCCCCCAAGTAGTGATCTCCCCCCCCAAGTAGCGATCTCCCCCCGCCAAGTAGTGATCTCCCCCCCCCCCACAAGTAGTGATCTCCCCCCCCAAGTAGCGATCTCCCCCCCCACAAGTAGTGATCTCCCCCCCCCACAAGTGGCGATCTCCCCCCCCCACAAGTAGCGATCTCCCCCCCCACAAGTAGCGATCTCCCCCCCACAAGTAGCGATCTCCCCCCCCACAAGTAGTGATCTCCCCCCACAAGTAGCGATCTCCCCCCCACAAGTACTGATCTCCCCCCCCAAGTAGTGATCTCCCCCCCACCCAAGTAGCGATCTCCCCCCCCAAATAGTGATCTCCCCCCCCCACAAGTAGCGATCTCCCCCCCCACAAGTAGTGATCTCCCCCCCCAAGTAGTGATCTCCCCCCCCCACAAGTAGTGATCTCCCCCCCCCACAAGTAGCGACCTCCCCCCCCACAAGTAGTGATCTCCCCCCCCAAGTAGTGATTTCCCCCCCACCCAAGTAGCGATCTCCTCCCCCCAAGTAGTGATCTCCCCCCCCCACAAGTAGTGATCTCCCCCCCCACAAGTAGTGATCTCCCCCCCCACAAGTAGTGATCTCCCCCCCCCCAAGTAGCGATCTCCCCCCCACAAGTAGTGAGCTTCCCCCCCCACAAGTAGCGATCTCCCCCCCCCACATGTAGCGATCTCCCCCCCAACAAGTAGCGATCTCCCCCCCCACAAGTAGCGATCTCCCCCCCCAAGTAGTGATCTCCCCCCCACAAGTAGCGATCTCCCCCCCCACAAGTAGTGATCTCCCCCCCCAAGTAGTGATCTCCCCCCCACCCAAGTAGCGATCTCCTCCCCCCAAGTAGTGATCTCCCCCCAAGTAGTGATCTCCCCCCCCACAAGTAGTGATCTCCCCCCCCACAAGTAGCGATCTCCCCCCCCCCACAAGTAGTGATCTCCCCCCCCCACAAGTAGCGATCTCCCCCCCCAAGTAGCGATCTCCCCCCCCCACAAGTAGCGATCTCCCCCCCCCCCCCAAGTAGCGATCTTCCCCCTCCAAGTAGCGATCTCCCCCCCCACTAGTAGCGATCTCCCCCCCCCCAAGTAGCGATCTCCCTCCCCACAAGTAGTGTTCTCCCCCCCACCCAAGTAGCGATCTCCCCCCCACAAGTAGTGATCTCCTCCCCCCCAAGTAGCGATCTCCCCCCCCACAAGTAGCAATCTCCCCCCCCCCCACAAGTAGCGATCTCACCCCAAGAAGTTAATGAGTCTTGTCATTTCAAGTCTTAGTATATTTTTAACAATGTGATATGCTAATTACTGCTAATCAACCTCTCTATCATTGAAAATTAACTATTACAAGTATGGAGTCTTAGGCCTAGAAATTAGCTTCCTTAGTGCCTCATGTTATCGTTCCTGGGAGCGATAATGGGGCGCTAGCCACTAAATGACCGGACGCAGTTAGATAATCACCTCACGCTAAACCTCTTCCATCTTGATCGATCAGCCTGGCACTCTGCTGCAGTGAATCGGGCAGATTGGGTCAGATCACAGCTGCCATGAGGGACCAGGTAAATATTTCTCTTGCAGAGTCTGCAGCGATGGCCCTTCCCTTTAAGGGAAGGAAGAAGCCTCCGAACATGGCAGCGCTGCATGGCCCACTGCACAAGTACCGCTCCGCCAGCATCCTGTTGTACTCCAGGAAGGAAATGGAGCATTTGATTTAGCGCTCCACTTCCTTCCTGGAGCGCAAACCCCAAATGTTTTTAACGTTGAAAAACATTAGCGTTTGCCGCTAATTTTGTCAATTTTTAAATATTAGCGCTCCAAACGGGGCATTCCCGAATTTCTCCCCCTTATACTTACAGAATGTAATTGTTGAAGATGTCATTTACAATTTTTACTTTTTTTCCTTCTGTCTTTTTGTTCCTCTCTCTCTTAATCCAGTATTTCTTTCCCTCTCTTTATTTCTCTTTCTGTACCTGATTTGATATTGAATTCACCCATTCTAACTTACATTTTCTTCTCTGTCCTCACTCAGTTTATTTCTCAATCATTCAATCTGATTGGTTAAGGAGATACACAGTTGCTTTCCCTGATAACTCAGGTCCCATTGCCTGATTTCCCTCACTGCGCTGTTATCTGCAATATATTTCAGCATATTTCCACACAAAAAATGTAAAAACCTAAACATGTAAGGGCAAGTTTAATTAATGGCAGATATGTTAGATGCCCTGCTACAGGATTATTTTCTGTGCCTGTCAGAAAATCAATTATGGATATTGGGTATATATTATTGGCAACTGAGTAATCTTGCTTTGTGGATGTGATAACAATTAGCAAGCCAGATGAAATACATATGCAGTGTTCAGTCTCCCTTCCAGTCTCCATACATATATGAGTAACGAATAACATTAAGCACTCTTCACAAAACAATGGAGCTTGTATTACACTGCCATTTTAATAAGTGTGATGTAGCTGTCAAGACAATCTATGCTTTACAGAATTGGAAAGATCGTCACTGCAAAGGCACATTGCTTGCTCTCCTGCTCCGCTTGGGAAGAACTTGAAATATCTAGCTTCTATCTATCTATTTCTATCTCTATCTCTATATCTATCTAATACACTGAGAGATAATTGCTCACAAAATATATGGGGCATGGTCAAAATAGTATTTCCAGTGATGTTTTCTTTTCATAATTAGAATATATTCTATACATGAGACATCTAAGGTCAGATAGAAGACAACAATCCTGTCAAAGGACAGTGTTCAGAACAGATGACTGTGGTGCTGGGTCCTTGAGCAAAATCTGATCATTTCCTCTGCCTGTCAGGAAATCAATTATGCACTGTGGCGATATGAATTTGACAGCTCTACATTACAGAATTTTGAAAACACTTAACCCCTCAAGTTCATGAGAAGTGAGATTTCTTTTCTGTGAGAGTAGGCCAAATGCACATGAGCTTAAAATTTGCTGTTTCTAAACATGACTATGTTTACATCTTTGTGGGTCAGTAGGGCATTGCCACATTGTCCCTATGACACAGCACATCTTGCAATGTGTGCAGAGAGAGATATCTCTGTTTATGTCCAATCCCCACCACAGCGCTTGATGAAACTGGCTCTAAGCAAGAAGTTCTTCAGGTGATCTCCTCATTGTACCGATTTGATCCAAAACTGGTGTAGCTCACCGAGGGAACATTTTTCAAGATGCCTATCTCTTTAATAACTTACTGTTTCACTCTGTTTTGTGACCTTCACGTGTCCTATATACTATAGTGACCTCATACTATGCTTGCATTCTTTTCCTTCACACCACTCTTAAGTTTAAGTCACAGAAGAAACTCTGTACAATAATGCAATCTTTTTTGATTTGTAAGTTACAGTTTACTTTATTATTTCACATTGTCATTTGTCTTTCCATTTTTTCCAATGCTCTCTCAGCTAGGCAACCTGGTGTTACTCATTTACCAATGGGAGTGGTGTTACAGGTAGCCCTGAGTCCCTTAAAGTTATTGCACCACTAATGTTGAAAATTAGGAGCAGTAGTAATTACTGCTATCTCTGTTGATTAACTTAAGTTGCTGATGAAAATAGTAATTGTAAAGTGGTGTTACATTGTGGTTACATACATGACAGTAATAGTTTGCTATTTCTGTGGGTAACTTTGGAAAATGGCATAACTGAACAAAACAACCATCTAAGGATGGATATTAGACAAATTCCCAATGTGAAATTTCCTCCCCAAGTGATCAAAGGTTACTCGTGCTCAAGCATCTCAATCAAATTTACTTTAGTACAAGATTTGGGCTAAGTATACCTAGCTACCAAGTTAATAATTACAACTTAGAAACAAAGGTAGTATATCTTGCTTTAATTTTCAGTTTTTGGTGTGGAACTGTTAATGCTACCTTCTGTGTTTGTAATGTGATTCTGACATATCATTGATCCACTGTGGCTCAGTGGCTAACGCTCTCACTTTGAGTCAGAAGGTTGTGGGTTCAAGTCCCACTCCAGAGACGGGAACACAAAAATCGAGGCTGACACTTCAGTGCAGTACTGAGGGAGTGCTACACTGTTGGAGGTACTGTCTTTTGGATGAGACATTAAACTGAGGCCCCATCTGCCCTATCAGATGGACATAAAAGATCCCGTGACACTTATTTCGAAGAAGAGCAGGGGAGCTATCCCTGCAGACCAAGCCAATATTTATTTCTCAATTGACATCACCAAAACAGATTATTTGATCATTATCACTGTTTGTGGGAGCTTGCTGTTTGCAAATTGACTGTCGCATTTCTTACATCATCATCATCATCATAGGCAGTCCCTCGGAATCGAGGAAAATTTGCTTCCACTCTTAGAATGAGTCCTTAGGTGGCTGTTGAGTCCAATATGAGAGCCACAGTCCCTACCACAAGTAGGACAGACAGTCGTTGAGAGTAAGGGAGGGTGGTACAGGTTTGCCGCGTGTTCCTTTCGCTGCCTGCGCTTGTTTTCTGTATGCTCTCGGCGATGAGACTCGAGGCGCTCAGCGCCCTCCCAGATGCACTTCCTCCACTCAGGGCGGTCTTTGGCTAGGGACTCCCAGGTGCCGTTGGGGATGCCACATTTTATCAGGGAGGCTTTGAGGGTGTCCTTGTAACGTTTCCTCTGTCCACCCTTGGTTCGTTTGCCATGAAGGAGTTCCAAGTAGAGCGCTTGCTTTGGGAGTCTTGTGTCTGGCATGCGGACAATGCCACATTTCTTACATTACAACAGTGACGACACTTCAACAAGTACTTCATTGGCTGCAAAGCACTTTAGGATGTCCTGAGGTCGTGAAAAGCGCTATATAAATGCAGGTATTTTTTTAATGGTTAGTAGATACTAATCATGCAATCCAGTTAGTATATAGACACCAAGAGGAAGAAATTCAGTCGTGCCTCTGTTGCGACATTAACCTGGCCGGAGCGGTAAATTTTGAGCCAGCAAATGGTTTGAGTTGGCTGCCGCAAGATTCATCAGCTGGGCCCTGAGTTTGGAGCAGAGCACTAAGGGAGGCATTGCACACCTCTTTTAGGGTGCTAGGCCAGCTGAGCAAGTGAAAATCCTGAGCTAAACAGCTGGCCTCAGAATTTTAAAAAACGGAATAAAACCCACCAAAAACATTCCCAATAAATAACTCAGCCACCACAACATAATTAGCAAAAACAAAATCATTCACTTACCTCAGGTCGACATTACTTACCACACTGCGGCTGCTACAGCTTGGAACGCAAACTTCCACAGGGGTTCCCATCTGGGCGCACTACAGAGCGTTACGGGGTCGGGCGTGATCCGAATATCGAGCCAGTGTCACAACCAGCATACCGGGCGGGTAAGTGGAGCTGAGTCCACGGCCAGATCAGCCATGATCTTGTTGAATGGCAGAGCAGGCTCGAGGGGCTAGATGGCCTACTCCTGTTCCTAATTCTTATGTTCTTATATGTTCTTCCAGGCGATAATGCTCCACGCCCCCTAGAAACTAAACTGATTGCCCCAGCGGAGTGCTGGAAGCTGGCCGCCTGCCCGGAAGTGCTTACTACCGCCATTCCCGCCTCTCTGGAGTGCTAACAAGGGCCTCCGAAGACCGAAAATCCAGCCCCAAACATTTTATTATAGAGAAGCAAAATACTGCAGATGCTGGAATCTGAAATAAAAACAGATAAATGCTGGAAATCTCAGCAGGTCAGACAACACCTGTGGAGAGAAACAGCGTTAATGTTTCAAGACCTGAAACGTTAACTTTGTTTCTCTCCACAGATGCTGCCTGACCCACTGAGATTTTCAGCATTTTCTGTTTTTATTTTATTATAAAGATCTGAGTGATCCTCGTTTCAAAATGAACTGCTACAATTTGGTTTAAGTGTATATTCTAAGGGCTGGAAATTCAGCACAATTTCCGCCGAGTTTCTCGGCGGTATTCTTCGTTTTCGGCGGAAAACCACCCGATGGGAATTTCACCAAAGAGTTCCGCCGGCGGCCTCGAAATACCACTGGGGCGCAGGCCGCCGGTGTGCACCGCCGAAAAAACCACTACCGCCTAAGTTTGGTCACAGCGCTGATGCGTAGGTGAGTAGAAAATAAACGCCCACAAGAAACTAGCCGGAGCTGGGCGGTAGGTATGAAGCCCTACAAAAAAAGGTAAGTTAAAGTTGTTATTTTAATTATTTTGCAGCGATTAAGTGGAAAAGGGTCCAGAGAATTTTTTCCAATTTTTTTTTTGTTTTTTGGAAAAATATTTTTTGTGTTTTTCCCCCTCCATCCTTGTTTTGAAGTCTCAGCCAATTATCCATCAATAATATTTGACAGCCAGGCAGCAGTTGTCACCTAGTACAGTAAGCCAAATCAGTTGAAGCATTTGAACAGGAAGTGGACAAATTCCTAAGTCAGCAGGGACAGATACATAATCTGGAGCTTTATGTTGGAGAGAGATGAAACATAGGCTGTACAGGTCATGGAAAAGAACCTAAATGACGGGGCAAGATGAACGGACTGCGTAGCCAAATCTTATTGCCATGTTAAATATTTGAAAGCTTTTAAATTAAAGCACTACATATAAATTAGAAAATAGTAACTTCCCTATTATTTCCATTACATTTTACAATTATTGTTAATTTTGCAAAATATATTCATGAGTAATGATGCTTGCATTGTATGCACTTAAAGCAATAGTACTAAGCAGGATTTTGATCGGTCAAGCCTCCCAGCTGAAAGAAGAAATATGGAGAAGGTACATTTATACGAAATCAAAAGAACATGGGATTGATGTAGGAATAAAATAAAGGATGTAATGTCCTTTATGGAGAGAACTGAATTATGGCTCATTCGTTTTGTGACCTTTTCATTCCACAGAAAGGTGGCCCTTTTTGTCTGGAGAGTGTACATTATGTTTGATGATATGAGGCAGCTGAAACCGAGTACCAACCTATTTTAAACTTCTGCATAACACTTAAGACTGCTGCATTACTTTTATTGATTTTCCATGTGGTCCTTGAATGAGCCAATATGATATAAGGGATGTACCAAGGAAAGCCTTGGGCATTTCACATCTGAAAACTCTCATAGTTCAGGCAAGGTGCCAAATTATTTCAACAATTCATGGCAAAAATGTGATGGTAATGTGCACTTAATTCTGAAGAATATGGAATGTATCTCATATTGTTCAATTTTGGTAGTACATTTGCTTTGCTCATGTAATTGGTATGTAAAAAGATTGGGTAATATATAAAGTACATCTTTGATGAGCCCTGTTTATGCAGTACTGAAAACTCATATTTCATGGTTTATTACAGTACATTTTCACTTCAAAAGTTGAGCAGCCTTAATCTACACTTTCCTAATATTCCATCAGTGGGATTGATTTCCTAGGAGAATATAATTAAATTGAACTTGCATAAATAAATAGGCCTCAAAATTCCACACAAGCATTTTAATTTTGTGCAAAATCAGGGCTTTTCAGCAGCAGAAAATTGGGACGGACCTATTAACTTCAGTTTTCAACCATTTCGACTCTTCCCGCAATCCGGCCACTGAGTCCGCAGCCACCTAATTATGGTATGATAATGAAAGCCAGTGGCAGTGCAGCCCTGAATTTCCTGGTTTCAGGCTCGCAATGCATTAGGGGTAAGTTAGAACGAGACACTGTTGTCAGCAGCAGCTGAGAGCAGCGGAAGTGAGGAGACTTTGAACTTGAATATATTCCTGAAAATTTGATTAGTGATCACTACAGCTGGAAATTACTTTTTGAAGCTTTCTTTTTGTGTTCAGCGTACACAATCGTGAACTTGTCTCTGACTACAGCTGGGGGTCGCCCATTTAAAACAGAAATGAAAAGGAATTTCTTCTCTCAGAGGGTCATATATCTTTGGAATTCTCTACCCCAGAGAGCTGTGGAGGCTGGGTCATTGAATATATTTAAGGTGGAGATAGACAGATTTTTGAATGATAAGGGAGTGAAGGGTTATGGGGAGCGGGTGGGGAAATGGAGCTGAGCCCAAGATCAGATCAGCCATGATCTTATTTTCACTTCAAAAGTTGAGCAGCCTTAATCTACACTTTCCTAATATTCCATCAGTGGGATTGATTTCCTAGGAGAATGTAATTAAATTGAACTTGCATAAATAAATAGGCCTCAAAATTCCACACAAGCATTTTAGTTTGTGAAAATGAGTGCAATCACCAGCAGCTATTGATTTCCTCCCCTCTCCCCAATCCCCCAGAGTGCAGCTCAGGAGCAGGCATGTCATTCACTCTGGCATACCTTCATAAGAACATAAGAAATAGAAGCAGGAGTAGGCTATTTAGCCCCTCAAGCCTGCTCCGCCATTCAATAAGATCATGGCTGATCTGATCTTGGGCTCAGCTCCATTTCCCCACCCGCTCCCCATAACCCTTCACTCCCTTATCATTCAAAAATCTGTCTATCTCCACCTTAAATATATTCAATGACCCAGCCTCCACAGCTCTCTGGGGTAGAGAATTCCAAAGATATACGACCCTCTGAGAGAAGAAATTCCTTTTCATTTCTGTTTTAAATGGGCGACCCCTTATTCTGAAACTATGCCCCCGAGTTCTAAATTCCCCCACGAGGGGAAACATCTTCTCTGCATCTACCCCATCGAGCCCCCTCATTATCTTATATGTTTCAATAACATCACCTCTCATTCTTGTATTCACTGGGCTTGTATTCACTGGAGTTCAGAAGAATGAGAGGGGACCTCATAGAAACGTTTAAAATTCTGATGGGTTTAGACAGGTTAGATGCAGGAAGAATGTTCCCAATGTTGGGGAAGTCCAGAACCAGGGGTCACAGTCTAAGGATAAGGGGTAAGCCATTTAGGACCGAGATGAGGAGAAACTTCTTCACCCAGAGAGTGGTGAACCTGTGGAATTCTCTACCACAGAAAGTTGTTGAGGCCAATTCACTAAATATATTCAAAAAGGAGTTAGATGAAGTCCTTACTACTAGGGGGATCAAGGGGTATGGCGAGAAAGCAGGAATGGGGTACAGAAGTTGCATGTTCAGCCATGAACTCATTGAATGGCGGTGCAGGCTAGAAGGGCCGAATGGCCTACTCCTGCACCTATTTTCTATGTTTCTATGTTTCTTCTAAGCTCCAATGAGTATCGGCCCAATCTGCTCAACCTTTCTTCATATGACAACCCCTTCATCTCAGGTGGTGTTACATATGTAAACCTGTAAATACCTTGTTTAAGCACCATAGAGCTCATCACCTGGAGTCCCAAGGGATCCCACAATCCCTTGGGAGCACCTGTACTTAAGGAGGCCTCACAGGCTGGAGAGGCACTCTGGAGACAACACTCAGCAACTACCTGAACCCGGAGCACGATGGCGGACCGTCGTGACCCTTTAATAATTGCTCGAGCCTTGCGCCAGCTGCTCATCCATGAACGCTTTGCTGCCTGAAGGCTCAGCGGCAACTATTCCAAATGGACCATGTTTACTGTTTGGACCTGTTCCGTGATGTGTTGTGTTAATGGAACAAATAATGGAAATGATTTTTCTTTAGCTCAAAAAGTTGTGTTAATAATGGAACAAATAATGGAAATGATTCAGTTTTAATTTGAAATATATTTTATTCAAAATGTTAACACTTGTTTGGACTTAGCTTAACTTTAATTTAAAAAATTCTTGTATTAAACTTTAAAGTATTCAGTTAACATCACTTACAAACTTTAAGTTCAGCAACAAACTTTAAGATCACTTACAAACTTTAAACTTGTAAATTTACATCACTTACAAAAAACTTTTAATTTGAGAACAGTAACAACAGTAATATTAATAACAACAACAGCAGCAGCGAAGAAAAGCTGCACCCATCTCCTCTCCACCTAATTCTAACACCGCCCACTGTGCTTGGTCTTGGTGACTCCACGCCTGCCCGCAGGCAGTGCCGCAGAATTTCTCGGGTTGGTACCAAACTTATTCTTTTCAGCATCTCGGGTAATGCGCACTTCTTGATAGAGGGGCATGGGCAAGCGATAATGTGTAAGGCATGGCTTGGGCCTCTTCAGAGATTGGTCTGCGGATTGGAGTAGGAGGGCAGTTGATTCTAACAATGGTCGCTGGGTCTGGGCATGTTCCCTTATTGCAGCAGCTACCTCCGACATTCCCTCCCTCATGTTCACCGACAGTCCGACATTCCATCCTTAATTTGCTCAGACAGTGTTCCCATTTCTCGCGAGACTGGTATGAGCTCCTGACGTAAGGCTCTTGTAGCTATCATGCCACCACGGGCCCTTTCATGTGGTCTACAGTGGGATTGGGGCATGGCTTCAGCATCAGCCTGATTGTGTGGGCCGTTGTCAGCGTCCGCCTCCTCGTCCTCCTCTTCCTCTCTCTGGTGAGGTGGACTGTCAGACTCATCAGGCAATTCTTGTCCCCTCCTGATAGCCAAGTTGTGCAACATGGAGCGCACCACCACGAATTGAACTATCTGCTCAGGGTGGTATTGGAGGTCGCCTCCTGAGTGGTCCAGGCATCTAAAGCGCTCCTTAAGCATTCCAATGGTTTTCTCCACGATATTGTAAATGGCTCTGTGGTTCTCGTTGTATCGCCTCTCGGCTTCGGTGTGGATATCACGCAGTGGGGTCATCAGCCAGGTGGCGAGGCCATATCCTTTGTCACCAAGCATCCAGCATTGACCTTGTGGATGATGTTAAACAAGTCAGATACAGTGCTCTCACACAGGATGTGAGCATCATGGATGCTGCCCGGAAATTGAGCATTCACTGCCAGTATAATTTGCTGGTGGTCGACAACAAGTTGGACATTCAGGGAGTGGGATCCCTTGCGGTTCCTGAAAACCTCTGCATCCTGAAAAGATGACCACATCGTAAGGTGCATGAAATCGATTGCTCCCTGCACCTTGGGGAAGTTTGCAATTCTGGAGAATCCTAGAGCCCTCTCACTCTGTTTCTCGCTGGTCATAGGGAAGCAGATCAAGTCCCTCCTGCATGCTCCAGTGACCTTCCTAATGCAGCGATGTGTGGCATGATGAGAAAGTCCGCAAATGTCACCAGCTGTGGCCTGAAAAGAACCTGAGGCATTGAACGACAATGCCGTGGTGACTTTGACCTCGACAGACAGTGCAGTATTGATGGTGCTGGCAGGCTGCAGATTTCCCCTTATCACCTCAGTGATAACCTCTTTGTGGAAGCGCAGTCTCCGAAAATGGGTAGTGTCGGGCAAGAAATTTCTCCTCATCTCAGTTTTAAATGGGCGGCCTCTTATTCTAAGATTATGCCCTCTAGTTCTGTGGGCGTTAAGCATGCAAAAAAAGTGGAGGATCTAGCCCTATAATTCCTGCTTTTTTCAATGGATGCCTTTCAAGATGTACAAGGATGCTTCCCATCTGTTACCTCACTAGAATAGCCCACTGGAGAGGGAAATCTGACTTGAGTGGCTAAATGTGTTGCGTATGAATAAAGAGTCTGACCAGATACTGTGAACTCAAAGTAAAGTGTGACCTTGCTCTTTTAGTGCAGGTCTCCAGAGTGCCTCTCAAGCCTGTGAGGCCTCCTTAAGTACAGGTGCTCCCAAAGGATTGTGGGATCTCTTGGGACTCCAGGAGATAAGCCCCTCTGGTGGCTACACAAGGTATATACAGGTTTACATATATAACACTCCCCCCCCCCCCCCCGCCCCCCAAAGTCAACAGTGTAACTATTTACAAGATGAGTCGATCGGGGGCCTTTCTTTCCCTGGTTGATCGTCTCGGTGCAAATGCTGATTTTGGTGAATTGTTTGTTGGGCCCTCGCTGGGCTGCTGTGCAGCTGGCCTGGCTGGGCTGCCTGGTGTGGTGAGTCCTGCTGGGCTGCTGCGGGTGATGGGTTCTGCTCCGTGGTCAACTGCTGGGTCGGTTGCCACTGGTTTGTACGTTGGGGGGTCAAAAAAGTTAGGGGCCAATGTGGGTTGCTCTGGATAGTCCGTGAATCTGAGTTTGATTTAGTCCAAGTGTTTCCGTTGGATGAGTCCATTAGAAAGTTTGACCCAAAACACCCTATTCCCCTCTTTGAGCACAACAGTTCCAGGAAGCTACTTGGGACGTTGTCCATAGTTCAACACAAATATAGGATCATTAATTTGAATTTCGTGTGACACATTTGCGCTATCATGATATGTACTTTGTTGAAGCTGCCTACTCTCTACCTGTTCATGTAGATCAGGGTGGCCTTGTCTTAAGTGCCCTTTTCATGAGCAGTTCAGCGGGTGGAATCCCAGTGAGTGAGTGGGGTCTCGTGCGGTAGCTAAGCAGGACTCAGGATAGGCGAGTCTGCAGTGAGCCTTCAGTTACCCTCTTCAAGCTCAACTTGATGGTTTGCACTGCTCTCTCTGCCTGACCATTGGATGCTGGTTTGAACGGGGCAGATGTAATATGTTTGATCCCATTATGGGTCATGAACTCTTTGAACTTGGCACTGGTGAAACATGGCCCATTGTCGCTCACAAGGACATCAGGCATGGCCCGCAGGCTTTCAGTGGTGGCAGCGGACGTGCTTACCGACATTATCTCACATTTAATCCATTTGGAGTATGCATCTACAACCACTCGGAACATTTTACCCAAAAATGGGCCTGCATAGTCGACATGGACCCTGGACCTCAGTTTGGAGGGCCATGACCATAAACTTAATGGCGGCTCCTTGGGTGCATTGCTTAACTGCGAGCATGTGTTACATTTGTGCACGCAGGACTCGAAGTCCGCATCGATACCGGGCCACCACACGTGGGATCTGGCTATCACTTTCACCATTACAATGCCTGGGTGAGTACTGTGGAGGTCACTGATGAAGGTGTCGCTGCCCTTCTTGGGGACCACTACCCGATCACCCCACAGAAGGCAGTCTGCCTGGATAGACATTTCATCTTTGCGCTGCTGGAATGGCTTTATCTCTTCCTGCACTGGACCAGCTACCATGAAACACACAATTTTTTACTGGGGACAGTAAGGGGTCCTGGCTCGTCCAGGTTCTAATCTGTCGGGCTGTGACGGGTGATTGCTCACTCTCAAATGTTTCCATAACCTGACTAGATCTGCGGGCTGTGCCATTTCCACCACCGTGGTGGGCAATGACTGAGAGCATCGGCACAGTTTTCTGTGCCTGGTCTGTGGCAGATGGCGTGGTTGTATGCGGACAACGTGAGCGCCCATCTCTGGATGCGGGATGATGCATTCATATTTATCCCTTTACTTTCGGAAAAAAGGGATATCAGTGGCTTATGGTCAGTTTCCAATTCAAATTTGAGCCCAAACAAATACTGATGCATTTTCTTTACCCCATAAACACACGCTAACGCTTCTTTTTCAAACATGCTGTAAGCCCTCTCGGCCTTAGACAGACTTCTGGATGCATAAGCAACCGGTTGCAATTTCCCAGATTCATTAGCTTGTTGCAATACACACCCGACACCGTACGACGACGCAGCACATGCGGTACCAAACGCTGACATGGATCATACAACACAAGCAACTTGTTTGAGCATAACAATTTTCTAGCTTTTACAAAGGCATTTTCTTGGCTTTTTCCCCATACCCATTCATCTCCTTTATGCAGTCAGTAAGGCAAGCAGTGGTTCTAATTGTGTGCTGAGACCCGATGAGAAGTTACCAAATAGTTCAGGAGTCCTAGAAACAACCGCTGCTCCGTCATGTTCTGTGGCCTCGGTGCGTTCTCGATTGCCTCCGTCTTCGAATCATGGACCTCATGCCTTCCGTCGCGATTCTTCTCCCCAGGAACTCCACTTCACGCGCCAGGAAAACGCACTTCGAGCATTTTAACCTGAGCCCCACATGGTTGAGTCGACTAAGAACCTCCTCCAAGTTCTGCAGATGCTCGACTGTGTCCCGACCTGTAACTAAGATGTCGTCCTGGAAGACCATGGTGCGCGGGACCGACTTCAGTAAGCTTTCCATGTTTCTCTGGAATATCGTCGTGGCTGATTGAATCCCAAACGGGCATCGGTTTTAAATGAACATAAGAACATAAGAACATAAGAATTAGGAACAGGAGTAGGCCATCTAGCCCTTCGAGCCTGCACCGCCATTCAATAAGATCATGGCTGATCTGGTCGTGGACTCAGCTCCACTTACCCGCCCTCTCCCCATAACCCTTAATTCCCTTATTGCTTAAAAATCTATCTATCTTTGACTTGAAAACATTCAATGAGCCAGCCTCAACTGCTTCCTTGGGCAGAGAATTCCACAGATTCACAACCCTCTGGGAGAAGAAATTCTTTCTCAACTCGGTTTTAAATTGGCTCCTCCGTATTTTGAGGCTGTGCCCCCTAGTTCTAGTCTCCCCCACCAATGGAAACAACCTCTCTGCCTCTATCTTGTCTATCCCTTTCATGATTTTAAATGTTTCTATAAGATCACCCCTCATCCTTCTGAACTCCAAGGAGTAAAGACCCAGTCTACTCAATCTATCATCATAAGGTAACCCCCTCATTTCTCGAAGCAGCCGAGTGAATCGTCTCTGTACCCCTTCCAAAGCTAGTATATCCTTCCTTAAGTAAGGTGACCAAAACTGCACGCAGTACTCCAGGTGCGGCCTTACCAATACCTTATACAGTTGCAACAACACCTCCCTGCTTTTGTACTCCATCCCTCTCGCAATGAAGGCCAACATTCCATTTGCCTTCCTGATTACCTGCTGTACCTGCAAACTAACCTTTTTTTGGGATTCATGCACAAGGAGGTTGACGGGACTGGCTCTGCAAGGGCCGGGCGTGGAGGTCGTCCTCTCGGCTTACGCCGATGACGTGCTCCTCGCGGTAGAGGATCCCGCTGACCTGCGGAGGATGCGTGAGTGCCAGGAGATTTACTCGGCCGCGTCCTCCGCCAGGATCAACTGGGAGAAATGTTCCGGACTCCTGGTGGGTCAGTGGCGGGTGGACTCCCTGCCGGAGGAGCTCAGGCCTTTTGCCTGGAGCACGACCCATCTCCTCTATCTGGGAGTCTACCTTAGCCCCGACGAGGGAGCCTGGCCGGCGAACTGGCAGGAGCTGGAGGCCAAGGTCGCCGCTCGTCTAGGGCGCTGGACAGGACTGCTCCGAGTGCTGTCCTACAGGGGTCGAGCGCTAGTCATAAACCAGCTGGTGGCCGCAATGCTGTGGTACCGGCTGGTCACTTTGACCCCTCCCCCTGCGTTTGTCGCCAAGATACAGAAGAAGCTGGTGGACTTCTTCTGGAACAACAGGAAGCACTGGGTCTCTGCTGCGGTCTTGAGTCTCCCGCTTGAGGAGGGCGGTCAGTCGTTGGTGTGCGTCAGCGCCCAGCTCGCGACTTTCCATCTTCAGACCCTGCAGAGATACCTTTACGTCGAGCCCCCTCCTAGGTGGTGTGCTCTGGCGAGGTATTTCTTCCGCCAGCAGCGCGACCTCAATTATGACACGCAGCTCCTGTTTGTGAACTTGGGGGGTGCCAGGACCGCCCTCCGGGAGCTGCCTGTCTTTTACAGGGAACTCATCAGGGTCTGGAACAAAGTCTCCACCAAGCGCAGCTCTCCGCCGGCTGGAGTGGCGGCCGTCCTGCAGGAGCCGCTGCTCGGGAATCCGTACCTCCACGGCCGAGGTTTTATGTGGCGGTCGGAAGAGAGGGCTGTGGCTGGTGAGGTGACCAGGGTCAGGGACCTGCTCGATGGCGGAGGAGTGGGCTGGATGGCGCCAGACACGCTGGCGCGGTGCCTAAACTCTGCCAACGTCCGCCACGCGGCCGATGCCATCGAGTCGCTAAAAACAGCTCTGGGCCCTGACTCCGTTAGGTGCATCGAGGAGGCTCAAGCACGTGGGGAGATCCCGTCCGAACTGATCCCCGTCCGGACGGAATTCCTCATCGGCGCCAAACCCCGGAACCTCCCTCGGGGGCCGGCGCCTCACAACTTGAGCCGCCTCGGGGAAATCCCCTCCGTGCCTTTCAGTTCCGCACGGAAGGGTTTCCTGTACGGGCTGCTCCTGCACACCCTCAACTTTGCCATCCTCGCCGGCCGTCCGGACATGCCATGGCGTACCATCTTGCCGTCCGGAGGAGGCGGGGGTCCCCGATGGAGGGCACTCTACGCAGGGGTCCTCCCACTATTCATCGGGGACTTGGCCTGGAGGGTGGTGCACGGAGCAGTGCCGTGCAACAAATTTTTAAGCCGGTTCACGGACTCCCAGGCCGCCTGCAATTTCTGCGGTCTGGAGGAGTCCGTGTTCCATGTTTTTATTGAGTGCACGAGGTTGCAGCCCCTGTTCCATTACTTGAAGGGGCTGCTCCTGAAATTCTGGCTGCACTTCAGTCCCACTCTCCTGATCTTTGGGCACCCTGTGCGGAGGGGAGCGGGTAGGTCCGAAGGCCTCCTCGTAGGACTGCTCCTGGGCACGGCCAAGGGTGCCATCAGCCGGTCCAGGCAGCGGGCGGTCGAGGGGGTCGTTCAACCTGACTGCCTGCCTCTCTTCCGCTCTTACATCCGGTCCAGGGTGTCCTTGGAGATGGAGCACGCGGTGTCCACCGGTACGCTCGCGGCCTTCCGCGAGAGGTGGGCACCAGAGGGACTGGAGTGCATCATCACGCCCGGCAACCAAATTTTAATTTGATTTTACGTTTTTAAGT
The DNA here is from genome assembly GCF_044704955.1 of Pristiophorus japonicus. Lineage (NCBI taxonomy): Eukaryota > Metazoa > Chordata > Chondrichthyes > Pristiophoridae > Pristiophorus > Pristiophorus japonicus. The sequence goes on along the minus strand of NC_091983.1, from coordinate 73,955,869 downwards.
TTAATTTGTTTTAATTGCCGGTGCTTTTAGTGTCCCCCTTCCCTTTTATAGGGGGCACTGGGGAAAATTGTGATTTTAGTGCCCAAAAAAAAAAACCAAAAAAAGAAAAACACAAAAAAAAAGGGGGGGAAAGAAAAAAAGGGCCTTGTAAATGTCTGGAGTGTCACCCAGGTCGGGTGGCACCATTTAATGTTTTATGTTTTGCAGGTGAACTCCAAAAAGAGTTTCATGCACAAGGACCCCCAGGTCCCTCTGCACCACAGCATGTTGTAATTTCTCCCCATTCAAATAATATTCCCTTTTACTGTTTTTTTTCCCAAGGTGGATGACCTCACACTTTCCGACATTGTATTCCATCTGCCAAACCTTAGCCCATTCGCTTAACCTATCCAAATCTCCTTGTAGCCTCTCTGAGTCCTCTACACAACCCGCTTTCCCACTAATCTTAGTGTCATCTGCAAATTTTGTTGCACTACACTCTGTCCCACCCTCTAAGTCATCTATGTATATTGTAAACAGTTGTGGTCCCAGCACTGATCCCTGTGGCACACCACTAACCACTGATTTCCAACCGGAAAAGGACCCATTTATCCCGACTCTCTGCTTTCTGTTCGCCACCCAACTCTCTATCCATGCTAATACATTTCCTCTGACTCCGCGTACCTTTATCTTCTGCAGTAACCTTTTGTGTGGCACCTTATCGAATGCCTTTTGGAAATCTAAATACACCACATCCATCAGTACACCTCTATCCACCATGCTCGTTATATCCTCAAAGAATTCCAGTAAGTTAGTTAAACATGATTTCCCTTTCATGAATCCATGCTGCGTCTGCTTGATTGCACTATTCCTATCCAGATGTCCCGCTATTTCTTCCTTAATGATAGTTTCAAGCATTTTCCCCACTAAGATGTTAAACTAACCGGCCTATAGTTACCTGCCTTTTGCCTGCCCCCTTTTTTAAACAGAGGCGTTACATTAGTTGCTCTCCAATCCGCTGGTACCTCCCCAGAGTCCAGAGAATTTTAGTAGATTATAACAAATGCATCTGCTATAACTTCCGCCATCTCTTTTAATACCCTGGGATGCATTTCATCAGGACCAGGGGACTTGTCTACCTTCAATCCCATTAGTCTGTCCAGCACTACCTCCCTAGTGATAGTGATCATCTCAAGGTCCTCCCTTCCCACATTCCTATGACCAGCAATTTTTGGCATGGTTTTTGTGTCTTCCACTGTGAAGACGGAAGCAAAATAATTGTTTAAAGTCTCAGCCATTTCCACATTTCCCATTATTAAATCCCCCTTTTCATCTTCTAAGGGACCAACATTTACTTTAGTCACTCTTTTCCGTTTTATATATCTGCATAAGCTTTTTCTATCTGTTTTTATGTTTTGCGCAAGTTTATCTTCGTAATCTATCTTCCCTTTCTTTATTGCTTTTTTAGTCATTCTTTGCTGTTGCTTAAAATCTTCCCAATCCTCTAGTTTCCCACTAACCTTGGCCACCTTATACGCATTCGTCTTTGATTTGATACTTTCCTTTATTTCCTTGGTTATCCACGGCTGGTCATCTCTTCTCTTGCCGCCCTTCTTTTTCACTGGAATATATTTTTGTTGCGCATTATAAAAGAGCTCCTTAAAAGTCCTCCACTGTTCCTCAATTGTGCCACCGTTTAGTCCTTGTTTCCAGTCTACTTTAGCCAACTCTGCCCTCATCCCATTGTAGTCCCCTTTGTTTAAGCATAGTACTCTCATTTTTGACACAACTTCCTCATCCTCAATCTGTATTACAAATTCAACCATATTGTGATCACTCATTCCGAGAGGATCTTTTACGAGGAGATCGTTTATTTTTCCTGTCTCGTTACACAGGACCAGATCCAAAATGGATTGCTCCCTTGTAGGCTCTGTTACATACTGTTCTAAGAAACAATCCCGTATGCATTCTATGAATTCCTCCTCCAGGCTATCCCCTGCGATTTGATTTGACCAATCGATATGTCGGTTAAAATCCCCCATAACTACTGCCGTTCCTTTTTCACATGCCTCCATTATTCCCTTGATTATTGCCCGCCCCACCATGAAGTTATTATTTGGGGGCCTATAAACTACGTCGACCAGTGACTTTTCCCCTTACTATTTCTAATCTCCACCCACAATGATTCAACATTTTGTTCATTGGAGCCAATATCATCCCTCACAACTGCCCTGATATCATCCCTTATTAACAGAGCTACCCCACCTCCCTTCCCTTCCTGCCTATCTTTCCGAATCATCAGATACCCCTGTATGTTTAATTCCGAGTCCTGGCTACCTTGCAACCATGTCTCTGTAATGGCCACCAAATCATACCCATTTGCAATGATTTGTGCCGTCAACTCATTTACTTTATTTCTAATGCTGTGTGCATTTAGGTAGAGTGTTTTCATCCTAGTTTTTAAACCATGATTTTTAGTTTTTACCCCTCCTGCAGCCCTTTTATATTCAGTGGTCCTTTTTGTTTCTTGCCTTTGATTTCTCTGCCCTCCACTTTTACTCATCTCTTTTCTGTCTTTTGTTTTTGTCTCCTTTTTGTTTCCCTCTGTCTCCCTGTATTGGTTCCCATCCCCCTGCCATATTAGTTTAACTCCTCACCAACAGCACTAGCAAACACTCCCCCTAGGACATTGGTTCCGTTCCTGCCCAAGTGCAGACCGTCCGGTTTGTACTGGTCCCACCTCCCCCAGAACCTGTTCCAATGCCCCACGAATTTGAATCCCTCCCTGTTGCACCACTGCTCAAGCCACGTATTCATCTGTGCTATCCTGCGATTCCTACTCTGACTAGCACATGGCACTGGTAGCAATCCCGAGATTACTACTTTTGAGGTCCTACTTTTTAATTTGACTCCTAGCTCCTTAAATTCGTCTCGTAGGACCTTATCCCTTTTTTTACCTATGTCGTTGGTACCAATGTGCACCACGACAACTGGCTGTTCTCCCTCCCTTTTCAGAATGTCCTGCACTCGCTCGGAGACATTCTTGACCCTTGCACCAGGGAGGCAACATACCATCCTGGAGTCTCGCCTATCTATTCCCCTTATGATTGAATCCCCTATCACTATCGCTCTCCCACTCTTTTTTATGCCCTCCTGTACAACAGAGCCAGCCACGGTGCCATGAACTTGGCTGCTGTTGCTCTCCCCTAATGAGTCATCTCCCTCAACAGCACTCAAAACAGTGTATCTGAAGAGACCTTTGTGCGTGTTGATTCAGTTGAGGTCCTTCAATGATTCCTCCAGCTCCTGTGTCATGTAGGCCGAGGTCAAGTCCAGCTTCGTGAACATCTTTCCTCCCGCCAGCGTCGCAAAAAGATCGTCTGCCTTTGTATCGGTCCTACAGGGAGAAACGATTGATAGTTTCTGATGGTGCCATCTCCCTTGAGGATTGGAACAATCAGACTGGCCCACTTGTTGAATTCAATCGGCGAAATGATGCCCTCTCGTTGCAGCCTGTCCAGCTCGATCTCCACCCTCTCTCATCATGAACGGTACCACTCTCGCCTTGTGATAGATGGGTCACGCCCCCAGAATTAAGTGGATCTGCACTTTTGCTCCTTGGAATTTCCCGATGCCTGGTTCAAACAGCGAGGAGAACTTCTTTAAGACCTGGGCACATGAAGTGTCATCAACGGACAAGAGGGCTCGGACGTCATCCCAGTTCCAGCGTATCTTTCCCAGCCAGCTCCTGCCGAGCAGCGTGGGACCATCACCCGGTACCAGCCAGAGTGGTAACTAGTGCACCGCTCTATCGTAGGAGACCATAATCAGTTCTTTTGTGTAAGTTCTCAGTTTAGTGCGAATGGGAGTCAGGACTGGCCTTGAGGCCTTGCTGCACCACAATTTATCGAAAGTCTTTTTGCGCATAATGGACTGGCTCGCACCCGTGTCCAGCTCCATTGACACCGGGAGTCCATTTAATTCAACCTTCAGCATTATCAGGAGACATTTCGTGGTAAATGTATGCACCCCATATATCTCTGCCTCATCAGTCTGAGGCTCTGGTTCGTCATGATCCACAGTGGTTCTGTCCTCCTCTGCAACATGGTGGTTTGCAGGATTAGCAGGATTTGTAGTTCACCTGCACATCCAACAATCAGACTGGCCCACTCGTTGAATTCGATCGGCGAAATGATGCCCTCTCGTTGCAGCCTGTGAAACAATGGGACACCTCTCGTTGGAGGTGTCCCATTGTTTCACAGCCCTTGCAAACGTACCGTTTGAAGCGGCATGAATGGAAATGATGATCATCTTCGCAGCGCCATCAAGGTGTTAATGGCCTTGCATTCATCACCCTTGATTGGTAGGCTCTAAGACGTCTGCGGACCTGCAGCTGCAAGCATGTGGGGCCTGCCCTGTACGTTGCGGTTTGAAAACAACATCACTTTGTTCACAGTACTTGTAGCAGCACTCGTGTGCTGAGAGATTTGCTTAGTATTGTTTCTGATAGCAATGAACGCCTGGGCTATCGCTATGGCTTTACTCAACATTGGGGTCTCTACAGTCAAAAGTTTGCGAAATATCACTTCATGGCCAATGCCAAGTATGAAGAAGTCTCTGAGCATGTGCTATAAATGTCCTTCAAATTCGCAATGTCCTGCAAGGCATCTCAGCTCGGCATCATAGCTCATCACTTCCTGGCCTTCAGACCTTTTGTAGGTGTAGAACCGGTACCTCACCATCCGAATGCTTTCCTTCGGGTTCAGATGCTCCCAGACCAGTGTGCACAAATCATTGTACGATTTCTCTGTGGGTTTCGCTGGAGCCCTTCGTTTGGCAGCGTTCGCTTCTCCTTCCAGCTTGTTGGCCACAAAGTATTGGTCGAGTCGTTCCACGAAGGTTTACCAATCATCTCCCTCTGAAAATTTCTCCAGGATGCCCACTGTTCTCTGCATCGTTGGGTTTGTCATCTGTATCTTGTTGCCAGTTGTTGTGTATGAATAAGGATACTATGAGCTCAAAGTAAAGTGTGACCGTAGTCTTTTATTGCAGGTCTCTAGAGTGCCTCTCCAGCCTGTGAGGCCTCCTTAAGTACTTGTGCTCCCAAGGGATTGTGGGATCCCTTGGGACTCCAGGGGATGAGCCCTCTGATGGCTACACAAGGTATAAATAGGTTTATACATATGACACTTGGAAAAGCACCAAAGAAAATTCTCAGGAGTAGTTTAATTTTCCTTATAAAATGGAATGTACTTTGAACAAGAAGTACTCCTCCAGATTTATCTTTAACAAAGTGGCGGGAATCTGTCCTGGTGCCAGTTAGCTGCTGCCTCCGTCATCAGACTTTTATTCCACCCCATTTTATATTGCGTTTATGCTATCAACATCACTGTTGAAGTCAGGAGAAAGCCTACAATATAAAAGCAGTGGTGCTGTGGGAGTCTCAAGCAGCGAGCACCTCTGAAGTTGATGGGATCTATGTATGTAACTGCGTCATTTCTGCTTGGAGTATAAACATGAGAGCTGCTGATGCCAAAGGGAGAGGAGGCAAAATCATTGCTCTCATCATGCTGAGCAGCTCAGTGCTCCTGCTCCTCTCAGTGTAGGTTGTCCAATTAATTCTGGTTCATTGGTGGAGGTACGCTTGAAGCAGCTTGGCATTTGTGGCTGTTAATCAAAAGCTGGGGAAGGTGCTGGAGCAAACAAAACTGGTTGTTTAAGAAAGATTCTAAAATGACTGCAGGTGTGCAAACCATGGAGATGTGCACATCACACAGCATCTATTTTGGAGGATTTAAAAATGGTGTCCTTTCACTCCATCATTCTGCAATGATGGGGAAATCTGTATAGGTGGTGATCTACTTCACTACCTGTACCACGGGAACAGCAGTGCTTGTAATGTAAATGCTGTGATCTTAACAGAATTGGGACTAGAATTCAGAACAGCAAGGCTATAGTTTAAAACAATTCTATAACATAAAAAGGTTATTGAGGCACTTTTATATAGATGCAAGGAGAGCTAGGCTGAAGCTGTGACTTCTAAGTACTAATTTACCCTATTGACTGTGCACGAGGGAACGGGCCCTGTTTCCTACCTCCCTTGAGAACTGTTCTTGGAACCAAGGAAAAGTTGGGTCCTGGACACCAGTAGTTCATCTCCTTCATTCTGTAGTGTGCCGTCAGTAGCAGAATTTCTACATGCCTACCGCTGACAACACACTATCCCTAGAAAAGTGTCTTGTACCCTGCCCCATCTTCAGAAAGCCTGGCAGTATGTGTGACTTGCGATCTAGCCATATGACTGAAACTTACAAGATTAATAATCAGACTGCATATCCAAGTTTGGCTTTCATACTCACCACAGTGTAAATATGGATGACACAAACATTTTTACATTGGTTTATTTATTTACATTTATTTTAAACTGATGCTGGCTGCATGCTTATGTAATTTCAGGTGCTCCACTGTGTGAGTTGGTTAGAGCAAGCTTGTTGACTGCAAAGTGGAATTTATCTGGTGCATTAGTTGGGGTAAACTCCTGGCCCTGTGGCAGATAGTCAGACCTAATTTATTTATATTTTTTAAGTAAATTCAAATAAACTATGCTAAGTGCTGTTACCATATTTACCGAGCGTACAGGAAGAATACAATCAAAATATATTGAGTAGCTTGCTACTTCCTTCAAAGCACAAGGGAGTGCTTAATTTCTGCAATGGTCAGATGTTTTATAGCAGTAAATCACATTCATATTGTCGTAAGCCATTTTATTCTTTGCGTACAAGATGAAAAGTAAAGTATAGCTATTTCTTTCTGTACAGTTGCCATATGCTTTAAGTTCACATGATCTCTGGTGCAATAGGAAATACTTGGAGCATAGAAGGCTCCAAAGTTTTGGTTCTTCTCCTCCAAGCTGGTGGTCACTCACCTCTATTGCAGTGAGAATATATTGAGGCATGTAATAATCCTCTTTAAAAAAAGTAAGTAACAATTTAATTATTTAATAGCAAGCACACAGCAATTGGCCTTCGCAATTTTACAAAAATAATTCACAATAGGAATGTGCAATATCCAGTTTTTCTACTTCTGAACAAGGCCTCAATAACATTCCTCAATTTTGGAATAAGTTCGGAATGGGGTACATCCTATTTATGTATCCTCTGTTGATCTTTTCATTATTGAAATGCTAGGTGATAAAGAATACTTTTAATCTAACTAATTTACATTTCGAGGCAATGTATGTGAATGAGCCTGTCCCTGCAATTTGGGTCAGGGTCTGTGTCCATAGCTACAAGTCGCTGCGAGTCAATTTTTTAAAGATGTACAGGACACAGTTATCAAATCTGCACACGCCTCCAGTTTGATTCAGATCTCAGACTTTGAGCTGGAAGGGGTTCTCAGCCTATTTTGGAGATTGAGCATTCACCCTGTTTCCTACACAAATAGATGTCCAATGCATCTAAATTCACATAATCTGATGTTCCGGATAGTGAATGAGATGTCCGTTGCCCTTTATATGATGCGAGGCCAAACATATTGCAAACAGTTGCTTGGCTTTTGTTTTGTTCATTTTTTACCTATTTGTTTTGTTTTCCTTTTGTCATCTCTGTCTGTAGCCAAACAGATGGATTGATTTTGATCTGGTTTCTTTCAACTGCTGCCACATTGACTCAGATAATAAAATGCTGCATTAAATAATTTCAACTTCTCTGGCTATAATCCAGTACAAATAGTTCTAGAAATTCTCCAAATAAAAATCCCACAACTGCATTTTACCTGTTTTTTTTTTAGTTTAATTCCTGCAATAAAGCATATATTGTGAGATCTTTATTAATACAGTGTTAAAATGCATTCAAAAATGTTTGTCTCTGCTCATTAACATTTTTCTTTGGTACAAAGAAGAATTATGACATGGAAAAAATATTTATCTTCGATTCCCTACTGAGTTCAACCAATTTTCTCTGCTGACTCCCTGAAAATCCACCTGCTGTGTTAATTACACACTTGACACAGCACTCTGGGTATTAGTGAAGAAAATGTATTCTGGAAATTTCTAGGTCATCTTTATTTTTTTCACTTTTATAGAACTTTAAAAAACTTAAGAACTGGCTTGCAGCTCAGGCTTTTGTTGGCAAAAATTGGAATTTTAAACAAAATCAAATGGTGGATTGAAGTTTTGTATCTCAGCCTTCAGAAAGCCAAAGACTGTAAACAGGTAACCAAAGAACACAGTGGGCTCAAATTTCTCAAAAGGTCACCTTGCCAAAAGGCTAGTGTAATTCAGTTCAACATTCAATTTATTGATGTGAAATAGTATAAATGGAAAGTATTAATTCAAACAGCATAAATCAGTGGAATGGGACAAACTACAAAGTAAATATTTGTAATATATTGTAATATATTTCCAGAGTCTAGACATGGGGATAGTTTTGTGTGGTGCATATTATTAGCCATAATGTCTAAATGTATATATTTTTTGTCTTCCCAAATGTAGCCTTCAAGCATTTCTAAGATTGACAGTCAGACACAAGGACAAATGCTGAGTAAAAGTGTCAGGTGGGGACAAACTCCAATCAATCAGTCAACTCCCTGGGACACAGATGAACCTCCACCTAAGCAAATGAGAGAAATAGAAACTGCCGGTATGTTTTTTTTTTGCTTAAACCCAGGAAAAAGCATAACGTTCCTCTTTTTTTTTTAGTGATGAAGTAATTGAGTGGTTCTCTCGAGGATGAAACAATAAACAGCTCCTGACTTGATTAAATGGCAAACCTGTAGGCTGAGAACGTTTTAAATCAAAGCACAGTGCTGTAAATACATAGAAACATAGAAAATAGGTGCAAGATTAGGCCATTCGGCCCTTCGAGCCTGCACCGCCATTCAATATGATCATGGCTGATCATGCAACTTCAGTACCCCATTCCTGCTTTCTCTCCATACCCCTTGATCCCTTTAGCCGTAAGGGCCACATCTAACTCCTTCTTGAATATATCTAACGAACTGGCCTCAACAACTCTCTGTGGTAGAGAATTCCACAGGTTCACAATTCTCTGAGTGAAGAAGTTTCTCCTCATCTCGGTCTAAATGGCTTACCCCTTATCCTTAGACTGTGACCCCTGGTTCTGGACTTCCCCAACATCGGAAACATTCTTCCTGCATCTAAGCTGTCCAATCCTGTCAGAATTTTATTTGTTTCTATGAGATCCCCTCTCATTCTTCTAAATTCCATTGAATATAAGCCTAGTTGATCCAGTCTTTCTGCATATGTCAGTCCTGTCATCCCGGGAATCAATCTGGTGAATCTTCGCTGCATTCCCTCAATAGCAAGAATGTCCTTCCTCAGATTAAGAAACAATACTCAAGGTGTGGTCTCACCAAGGCCCTGTACAACTGAAGTAATGTTCTGAGTAAGAAAATGGCTGAGGCTGTTCCACTCCAAAAGTTGTATAGAATACTCTAAGCTAAAGGTTTCAATTCAAGTAACCAGTAATAGTTCTAATTAAACATTACGGGGTCAAAATTAGGTATTGACATTTTTGAGGCGGTGTCACCACCTGAGTGCTGATTTTACCGCCGGGCATTAGGGGCAGGCTCAAACTGCCAAATTCAGTTTTTATGCCCAAAGATAAGAGAGCAACGCTAGAAGGTGGTGTTGCACACTCATGCTCATCGGGAGCTCAGATGGCCTACTGACTTTTGCATCAGAAGACTGCCACCATGCTAGCTGAAAAACGAGAAGAAAGGGGTAGAAAAAAAATAACCTCAAACTTCTCCGACCCCCACACAAACTTCCCCACTGTTATAACTAATGAAAAAATGAAGAAATAAAGAAAGATAAAAACTTACCTTGCTCTCTGGGCAATTTCGCCCAGGTTCCGCAGTTTAACTACCACTTTTTTCAGGCCGATACGGCAGCCGTACAAAGCAAATATCGTGACAGAGGTGTGTACGCTGGATGATGTCACCACACGGGTGGCGTTAGCCAGCGCAGCATTGCCTCTTGGCGCCTCTGCCAAAGAGCCGACTAAATTTCAGCCAGGGCGTGGACACCACGTAACGACAACGGTAGGCCTTTGACGCCCTTTTGCCGCCTACCACCGGCTGTAACAGGCGGCGTCCACAACCGAATTTTGATGCCATCCATTAATATTAGGGATGTTCTCAAAAAGTTGTCACTAACCCAAACGTGATTTATTTGGGTGATGTTTAGTAGACGTGCCCTTTTGTTTGCAATTTATAATTGAAAATGCAGTATTTTTCCAAGGCACTGTAAGTATTTATCTCCCTCAATATATGGAACCCAGACAGAAGATAAATAATGTAGGCAGGCGTTTCCACTCAGTTGCATTGTTTTTTCATGTGCAATTCGTGAGAAATCGGCCAAACCGGCACAAAAGATCAAGGAATTTCAATTGCAAATTATGTTCTGTGCAAATTGAATTTCCACAAACTTTCGCGCTAGTTTAAAAAATTCACACTAGAAGCAGGCACTGCCACAAAACTGGCCAGATTGATTAAATGTAGTATCTCCAAATTTGCGGATGACACTAAGTTGGATGGTAGTGTGAGCTGCGAGGAGGATGCTATGAGGCTGCAGAGCGACTTGGATAGGTTCGGTGAGTGGGCAAATGCATGGCAGATGAAGTATAATGTGGATAAATGTGAGGTTATCCACTTTGGTGGTAAAAACAGAGAGACAGAATATTATCTGAATGGTGACAGATTAGGAAAAGGGGAGGTGCAACAAGACCTGGGTGTCATGGTACATCAGTCATTGAAGGTTGGCATGCAGGTACAGCAGGCAGTTAAGAAAGCAAATGGCATGTTGGCCTTCATAGCGAGGGGATTTGAGTACAGGGGCAGGGAGGTGTTGCTACAGTTGTACAGGGCCTTGGTGAGGCCACACCTGGAGTATTGTGTACAGTTTTGGTCTCCTAACCTGAGGAAGGACATTCTTGCTATTGCGGGAGTGCAGCGACGGTTCACCAGACTGATTCCTGGGATGGCGGGACTGACCTATCAAGAAAGACTGGATCAACTGGGCATGTATTCACTGGAGTTCAGAAGAATGAGAGGGGACCTCATAGAAACGTTTAAAATTCTGATGGGTTTAGACAGGTTAGATGCAGGAAGAATGTTCCCAATGTTGGGGAAGTCCAGAACCAGGGGACACAGTCTAAGGATAAGGGGTAAGCCATTTAGGACCGAGATGAGGAGAAATTTCTTCACCCAGAGAGTGGTGAACCTGTGGAATTCTCTACCACAGAAATTTGTTGAGGCCAATTCACTAAATATATTCAAAAAGGAGTTAGATGAAGTCCTTACTACTAGGGGGATCAAGGGGTATGGCGAGAAAGCAGGAATGGGGTACTGAAGTTGCATGTTCAGCCATGAACTCATTGAATGGCGGTGCAGGCTAGAAGGGCCGAATGGCCTACTCCTGCACCTATTTTCTATGTTTCTATGTTTCTAATCGCCATGGCGAGTTTCTGTAAATTTGCAGGCCTTCCAAGAGGCTCTTAAAATAAAGCTTTTTTTTTAGATGCAAGGACACTTTTTAAAAGCTTTTAAATATATTTTGTAATTTACTCAAACTGACTACTGTACACCAATATAACAAAGGACGACCATAAAAATATAGATTATGAGAGTAAACTAGCAAAAAATATAAAAACAGACACTAAGGACTTCTATATGTATATCAAAAGGAAGAGAATAGCTAAAGTAAACATCGGTCCCTTAGAGGATGAGACTGGAGAATTAATAATGGGAAACAGGGAAATGGCAGAGACGTTGAATAAATATTTTGTATCAGTCTTCACGGTAGAAGACACAAAAAGCATCCCAATAATAATAGATAATCAAGGGGCTATAGGGAGGGGGGAATGTAAAACAATCACTATCACTAGAGAAAAAGTATTAGGCAAACTAATGGGACTAAAGGCAGACAAGTCCCCTGGACCTGATGGCCTGCATCCTCGGGTCTGAAAAGAAGTGGTTGCTGAGATCGTGGATGCATTGGTTATAATCTACCAAAATTCCCTGGATTCTGGAGAGGTCCCAGCGGATTGAAAAAACGCAAATGTAATGCCCCTATTCAGGAAAGGAGGCAGACAGAATGCAGGAAACTATAGATCAATTAGCCTAACTGTGGTTGGGAAAATGCTGGAGTAGTAGCAGGACATTTCGAAAATCATAATACAATCAAGCAGAGTCAGCCTGGTTTTATGAAAGGGAAATCATGTTTGATAAATTTGCTAGAATTCTTTGAGGATGTAACGAGCAGGGTGGATAAAGGGAATTAGTAGATGCAGTGAATTTGGATTTCCAGAAGGCATTCGATAAGGTACCACATAAAAGGTTACTGCACAAGATAAGAGCTCATGGGGTTGGGGGTAATATATTAACATGGATAGAGGATTAGCTAACCAACAGAAAATAGAGAGTCAGGATAAATGGGTAATTTTCATGGTCCTAGGGATCAGTGCTGGGGCCTCAACTATTTATAATCTATATTAATGACTTGGATAAAGGGACCGAGTATAATGTAGCCAAATTTTCTGATGATACAAAGATAGGTGGGAAAGCAAGTTGTGAAGAGGACACACAGAATCTGTAAAGAGCTATAGATAGGTTAAGTGAGTGGGAAAAAATTTGGCAGATGTGATATAATGTGGGAAAGTGTGAGATTATTCTCTTTGATAGGAAGAATAAAAAAGCAAATTATTATTTAAATGGAGAAAGACTACAAAATGCTGCGGTGTCGAAGGATCTGGGGGTCCTTGTACATGAAACACAAAAGGTTAGCAGGTACAGCAAGTAATTAGGAAGGCAAATGGAATGTTGACCTTTATTGCAAGGGGGTTGGAGTATAAAAGTAGGGAAGTCTTGCTACAACTGTAGGAGTTGGATGAAACTGGAGTATTGTGTACAGTTTTGGTCTCCTTATTTAAAGAGGGATAAACTTGCAATGGAGGCAGTTCAGAGAAGGTTCACTCGGTTGATTCCTGAGATGAAGAGGTTGTCTTATAAAGAAAGGATGAGCAGGTTGGGTTTATATTCATTGGAGTTTAGAAGAATGAGAGGTGATCTTGTTGAAACATATAAGATTCTGAGGGGGCTGGACAGGGTAGATGCAGAGAGGATGTTTCCCCTCGTGGGGGAATCTGGAACTAGGGGACATAGGCCCAGAAATCCCGGTCAGCTGCTTCCCGCGGGCGATCAGGTAAAACACTTTTAAAAAATGCAGCCTTACCTTATCCTGCTGCACCCATGTGAGTTCCCGGTCCTGGGGCCTCCTCTGACTGCACGTCGCAGCGTATGCATGTCGGGACGTGCGCAGGCCTGGAGCTGGAGTCACATGGCTCTGGGCAGCCAATCAGGTATAGTATGTTCTCATTCACAATAATGGGAACTCCGTAAGTTGGAGTTCCATTATTATGAATGAGAAACAGCCCCCAAAACACACATAACCAATAATAAAAAATAGAAAAAATTCTAAACATATTTTAATAATTAAAATTCAAGTTATGTATGTATTTTCTTTAAGTTATTTTTTTCCGATTTAAAAAAAAAGTTTTTTTTAATAATGATTTAAAATAAACTTACCATAATGGGGAGGGTTTTAACAATAAAATGTGTTTTTATAATTTTATTTTAAAATGTTTTTGTCTATTTTAAAACTCTTACGCCTGTAAAAGTAGGCTATGTGCCTGCTTTTATCAGGCGCAAGAGTTTTGAGGACATTTGCTGGGCAAGAGATGGGTAAATCCTGCAATTTTGCCCTTGCAAATGTCCTCGTTCCTCAGATACGGATGATCTGTCAAGCTCCAGCGGGTTTTCAGCGCATGCGCATTGTGTGCTGAAAACCGGCTTTTGAGATGACTCCTGGGTCCACAGACACTCAGTACGGACCCGGGAGGCCGGAATTTCTGCCCCATTGTTTCAGAATAAGTGGTTGCCCGTTTAAAACGGAGATGAGGAGGAAATTCTTCTCTGAGGGTTGTGAATCTTTGGAATTCTCTACCCTAGAGAGCTGTTCAGGCTGGGTCATTGAATATATTTAAGGTAGAGATAGACAGATTTTTGAACGATAAGGGAGTCAAGGGTTATGGAGAGCAGGCAGGAAAGTGGAGTTGAGGCTAAGATCAGATCAGCCATGATCTTATTGAATGGCAGAGCAACCTCGAGGGGCCAAATGGCCTACTCCTGCTCCTAGTTCTTATGTTTCTTATGTTCTTATAACTAGTAAATGTTTCTGTATAGTTTTTAAAGTTATTTAAAGTTGGGTTACTCACATTGCTTGATTGACAATCTGATTGAAAATGCTTATCTTTTGTGGTGAAACCCATTTTCAATTGAATTAGTAAAACTGCACCTGGTTACCACTCTTAAATATAGCAATGGAATATTTTTAATGCACATTCCTTTTTAAAAGATTACCTTCTAAAACACTGCCTGATTGCGCTGGTTCATGGCAGGTTTTATGTTCAGTGATATGTTATGTTTGAAGTGAGTGGAAACTTGAGGAAAAAACATACTTCTCAAAACTAGCGCAATTTTGAGCACAATTTGAGCCTGGATTGCCGATTGCACTCAAAGTGGAAGCTCCAGGCCCATGCATTTATATAACATCCTTAATGTAATAAAACATCCTAAATCACTGGACAGATGTGGAAATGGACACTAGCAGCAATGGAGAAAGTGTTGGGTGAGGTGACTGTGCTCATATCATGGAACACATGGTCAAAGAGGACGGTTTTAAAGGAGGTAAGAGAAGTAGCTGGCTGACGGGGTTTAGGGAATTATATTGCCATTCCTTCATCATCACTGGGGCAAAATCCTGACATTCTCTACCTAACAGCACTGTGGGAGAACCTTCCCCACATGGACTGCTGCGGTTCAAGAAGGCGGTTCACCACCACCACCTTCTCAAGGGCAATTAGGGATGGACAGTAAATGGTAGCTTTGCCAGTGACATCCACATCCCAAGAATGAATTAAAATACAGACCATGGAGGGACTTGTGCAAGGATTTTGGTGGACAAATTGGGGAATCGTGAGTCAATCGAGGTTGGGAAGGACAGGAGTGCTAAAGAAACAAGACTTTGTGTAAGGTAGGGTAGAGTTGTGGTCGAGTTGCAGTTCATGCAATGGGGAACTTAGTAGACCAGCGAGGACAACAGTAGAATAACAGTAGACGAGATTGCATTTAAAGTTGCTGCATATTCCACTTTTGACGGAAAGCTCTTGCCGGCAAAGTTTTAAGGAAACTAGAGATCTCCTTCATGTGCGAAATGAAAATATCAGCAGTTTTAAAAGAAAAAATTACATTGCACTTTTTATATCCTCAGGATGTTTCAAAGTGCTATATAACTAATAAATTACTTTGGAAGTAGAGTCACTGCTGTATTGTAGGAAAAAGCAGTAGGCAGTTTGTGCACAGCAATGTCTCACACTATTATTTTTTTTTAATGTAGCATATGAGCATAGAAATTCCAGCCAACAAAAATATTTTTGGAGGTAGGATCTGAGGGTTTCCTGCCTGCTTCAATACATTGTGCTAAATTCTTTACCTGGCAACCTGCAACAATGCATGGGAGTGAAACTTATCTTGCCTTCGCCTGTCTTTCAGGCATAAAATACCATTTGGTCCTGCAAGTTTTGAATGGTGACCTCCTGCACTCGATCTGTCCTGCAAAGTAAACCAGTTGCAATATTGGAATTGGCCATCTTTTAGGTTTCGAAGGCACCCACCTGAAAAGGCGTGAAGCACCTTGAAAATGCCAATTGGGGTCCTAACACCAACTGTAGGACTGCCCTCCCCATCCCCTCCTGTTTTCTAATTCTTTATACGCGGTGCGTTAAAACGCACTTGTACGAAATGAACATTGAAGTCCACAAAAGCTTCTTGTCTGTCGGGAAGGAATCCCTTAATGCTGAACAGCTCATTTATTTTTGCTACCTTTCCATTTCCAGCTATGGGGATTGGTTTCAGTGCTGCCTTTCACAGGGTTTTGTAGAAGAGAACAAATAAGGAAAAGCAAGGAGTGCCAAGGATTTTAGAGGGCACCAGAGATGGATGCCATTCTGCTCTAACCATATCTATAATCCCATGCACAACTAGTTGGCTGAAGGAAAGCTGCCTCTACAGGCTTTGGTTTAGCAGTTACCGAGCAGTGGCAACCTTGAGCATAGGGACATTACTGCCAGTGGCAGACAAGGTTATCACCTCCTTCAAATCTGTAATTCTGCTTCCTTCCAAACTAAAATGGGGACATCTGCAGTATCAACTTGCTATCCAGAGATATATAACCAGCAGGCCAATGTTGCAATCTTCAGCAGGATCAACATTCGCATTTCCTTTCCCACTGAATAGCAACAGCAGCATACGGGGCACTTCAATTTGCCCATACTGCAGGAATCTCCAAAATACAGTGGTTTATTGATGGAACCCTGGTGCCATCTGAGCCTCTAGATGTAATCAGATAGTCTACGCAAACAGAAAGAGCTGAGTGGCCCCCGGCCTGCGAGCACCATCGGAGCAGGCCGGGGAGCGGAAGGAGAAGCGTGGCGGCATACCACTCCAGGGAGCAGCACGTGCTGGAGCAGGAGAGCAACGGCAGTGAAGAGGGATGTCACCAAGATCCAGGTCGGTGATTGGAACGTGGGCAGATACAGCAAGAACGGCGAGGTTGGGGAGAAGGAGCGGCGAGAGATCGTAGAGCGATGTGATCGGGGCCCAGGAGAGCCATGAGTTCGAGGCCCAGAAGAGGCGAGGGCCCAGGGGCAGCACTGGCCAGCCCACACTGCAATATGTGTGTGCACTCGGTCCGTGCAGCAGAGCTGGTCTCCAGTCGTCTTGGTTAATCCGTGCCACTGGACCAAGACCTAGTTCTGGCAAGCCTGTGTGGTGGCTGGTGTGCAACCGCCACCATACATTAAAAAAAAATCCATGCACAGGCATCTTCCACTGTTCAAGATTTAGTTCAGGACCTGGAATTTTAGATCCTTCATTGAAACACCTGTAAATTTTTTGACGTGGAAGCAAATCATCCTCGATTCAAGGGAGTGCCTACGATGATGATGATGATGATGACTCCATCAGTGTGCAACTACTTTTTGACTACCAATATTGTCTCATCCAGGTCTGTGTCCGCTTCCCAAGTAGCAGTCGCAATGTTTTCATTTTAGGATATTCATCAGTGCCAGGCTTATTTGAAGATGAAGACATGTTCCACATGACAACACCCAGCTCTACCTTGTCATGACCTGGCTCGACCCCTCCACTGCCTCTGTTATCAGCCTGCTTGACCGACATTCAGACCTGTATGAGCTGCAATTTCCTCCAGTTATACATTGGGAAGATCAAAACCATTGTCTTCGGATCCTGGCACAAATCGCCACTGATTTCATCCTCCTTCGTGGCCACTTTCTTAGCCTGAACCAGACTGTTCACAACCTAGCCATCCTGTTTGACCCTGAGATGAGCTTCCAACCCCATATCCTGTCCATCACAAAGACCGCCTACATCCATCTCTCTAATATTGCCCACCTCTGGCCCTGCCTCAGCTCATCTTCAGCTGAAACTCTCAGCCATGCTTTTGTTACCTCCAGACCTAACCATAATCCAATGCTCTTCTGGCCAGCCACCCATCTACCACCTTCCATAAACCTGACCTCATCCAAAACTCTGCTGCATCTAAACCCGCGCCAAATCCTGCTCACCCATCACCCCAACTGATATTTTTGCAAGTGGAGTTTTGATTGAGTATGGTGACTTTTCTTGGCTGAATAAAGAGAGTAAATATGAGATAGCACACCAGAATGCCTAGGGATAGTTGTCATGGTGTTTGAAATTAACAGTTGCCATTTAGCTACATGGAGGCAGTTCAGAGAAGGTTCACCAGGTTGATTTCTGAGATGAAGGGATTGTCTTATGAAGAAAGGTTGAGCCTATACTCATTGGAGTTTAGAAGAATGGGAGGTGATCTTATTGAAACATATAAGATTATGATGGGGCTTGACAGGGTAGATGCAGAGAGGATGTTTCCCCTCATGGGGGAATCTAGAACTAGGGGGCATAGTTTCAAAATAAGGGGTCGCCCATTTAAAATGGAGATGAGGAGGAATTTCTTCTCTGAGGGTCGTGAATCTTTGGAATTCTCTACCCCAAATAGCTGTAGAGGCTGTGTTATTGAATATATTTAAGGCGAAGATAGATAGATTTTTGAACGATAAGGCAGTCAAGGGTTAAGGGGAGCAAGTGGGAAAGTGGAGTTGAGGCCAAGATCAGATCAGCCATAATTTTATTGAATGGCAGAGCAGGCTTGAGTGGCCAAATGGCCTACTCCTGCTCCTATTTCTTATGTTCTTATGTACTGAAGAAGACAGTGTTGGTGAAGTTTGTACTGAATGGATATCAGGACCATCAGCCTGATGGTGGATTTGTTTAGGTCCATTTTGTGTAGATGTTTTTTTGTATATATTAATTGTGGGTCAGCTGTATATCACAAATAAGTGAGGTGACAGTCCAGAAAAGTTAGAGGCAGTTACCATGGTTATAGCTTACACTCTCCCATGAGAGAGTGATAGCGAGCACAAGCCTATTTAATTTATTTTTGAACAGCCAGTAGCACGTGTGAATGTAATTCTGATTGGGATATTTTCTTAAATGCACATGTGTAAATTACATATATCACACATGTGAGAGAACAATCTCGTTAGTCTGAGCATCATATGTTGTATGAAAATAATGTGATGATGCAGTTTCAGGTCTACTTATGTTATATTTTGACTCTGCCCCCTGCTCTGCCCAACCCCACCTCCACCTCATATCAAAAAGCTGTATTCAAGTAGAACTGATTTTCCTGGTAGGGTATCATATGTGCTCTCTCTCTCTCTTTCTCTCTCTCCCTTTCTTTCTCTCCCACCAATGTACAGCCTGCCACAGGTTTCCTTGCTTCTCTTTCACTTTGCCTGATTCTTGCATTCCCTTTGTATTTCTGCTTGCTTTGTGGATGAGAAGGCATCAGATATCAACATCTGCAAATGACACCAAACTTTCTGGAGCAGATTCACCAATACTAAAGGAATATGACTGTCCCATGCCTCCCGAGCATAAATATCTCTCGCCCCTAATGAACAAGCAGCAGAAAGAAAAGGTCAGCAAAAAGTGATGAGAATCCAGGAAAGACACTGTTAGACATTTTAATCCAAAATACTAAGAATTTACTTAGAATTGCAGGAGGTCACATGGGATACCCACAAGGGTTTCCCACAACTCAGAAGGTAGAAAAGTACCACACTGCTAGAGCACAAGCAAAAACTTAAACTCTCCAGATAGAATAATATACAAAAGCAAAAGGACAGGCAAAATATTAATAGTATGATTAAATCAAACTTGCACTTTATATAAATTGGATTCCCTATTTATAGAAAACAAAAAATAGCATCCATAATTTTTGCAGTTCCTCTCACTATGTTCTCAGGTACAGGCTCTGATGAAATATACAGAAGAATTATTTCTTACTGAGTTCCTATTTTCCCCTTTGTGCAGAAGAGGCCAAACGAATAAAGGCTGAAGACGCCAAGAGTATCTATGGATTATGAGGGTGTATTTTCCTTTGATGCAGAAGCAATAGTCACGATTGCGCCTACTGAGGCGGGTCTGGTGCAGTCGGGGCCAGTAGCATGGTCCAAACTCGCTGCTGGCTGCAGCCCGCTCCATAGAAGTGATTTTACATTGATAAGGCTTGTTAACGATGTATCTATTACCAAATCCTTTTGACGACAGTTCATTCATGTAAACAGTTGTAGTTGTTTACTTCAAAGCTACTTCCCTCAAACAAGACTTCCTGACCCAATTGTTCTGAACCTCCATCCCGTTCTGTGAAATGACTTTCTGTTGATTGGACTTATTAAGGAAGCCCAGCGCATTTCCTAGTCAATTAGAGGAAGGGGATCTAGTGGCGTCATTTGATGGCATGTCATTTTTTTAAATACCTGTACATGCTGAGCGAAATAGAACACAGTGCCACATGCAAACATCTGTGGCCAAAAGGTTCTGCAGGAATATCTGGCCTGTGCATATCTTATCTTGTCACAATGATTCCAATCCTAATTCAAACATTTTTTTTAAATACCTGTATATGCTGAGCAATATAGAACACAGTGCCACATGCAAACATTAATAAATTTGCAATCATTGATGTCTCACAGAAATTATTTTTTTTATTAGTTCATGGGATGTGGACGTCGCTTGCAAGGCCGGCATTTATTGCCCATCCCTAATTGCCCTTGAGAAGAAGGTGGTGAGTTGCCACCTTGAACTGTTGCAGTCCTTGTGGTGAAGGTACTCCCACAGTGCTTTTAGGAAAGGAGTTCCAGGATAGTGACCCATTGATGATGAAGGAATGGCGATATATTTCCAAGTCAGGATGATGTGTAACTTGGAGAGGAACTCGCAGTGATGGTGTTCCCATTGCATCTGCTGCCCTTGTCCTTCTAGGTGGTAGAGGTCGCTGTCGAAGAAACCTTGGCGAGTTGCTGCAGTGCATCTTGTAGATGGTACAAACAGCAGATACATTGTGCCAGTGGTGGAGGAAATGAATGTTTAAGGTGGCGGATGGAGTGCCAATCAAGTCGGTTGCTTTGTCCTGGATGGCATTAAGCTTTTTGAGTGTTGTTGGAGCTGCACTCATCCAGGCAAGTGGAGCGTATGCCATCACACTCCAGACTTGTGCCTTGTAGATGGTGGAAAGACTTTGGGGAGTCAGGAGGTGAGACACTCACTGCAGAATACTCTGCCTCTGACCTGCTCTTGTAGCCACAGTATTTATGTGGCTAGTCCAGTTAAGTTTCTGGTCAATGGTGACCCACAAGGATATTGATGGTGGGGCGTTTGACGATGATAATGCCATTGAATTTTAAGGGGCAGTGATTAGACTCTCGCTTGTTGGAGATAGTTATTGCCTGGCACGTGTGTGGCGCGAATGTTACTTGCCACTTTTTAGCCCAAGCCTGAATGTTATCCAGGTCTTGCTGCATTCAGGTATGGACTGCATCATTATCTGAGGAGTTGCGAATGGAACTGAACATTGTGCAATCATCAGCGAACATCATAGTCTGACTTTATGATGGAGGAAAGATGGTTGGGCCCAGGACACTGCCCTCAGGAACTCCTGCAGCAGTACTCTGGGGCTGAGATGATTGACCTCCAAAGCTATAACCATCTTGCTTTGTGCTAGGTATGACTCCAGCCAGTGGTGACCAAACTGAGCATCAGTGAGCAGATTATTGGTGAGGAAGTGCCGCTTGATAGCACTTTTGACGACATCTTCCATTACTTTGCTGATGATTGAGAATAGACTTGTGGGGTGGTACTTGGTCGGATTGGATTTGTCCTGCTTTTTATGGACAGGACATACCTGGGTAATTTCCACATTATCGGGTAGATGCCAGTATTATAGCTATACTGGAACAGCTAGTTCTGGAGCACAAATCTTCAGCACGACAGCCAGGATGTTGTCAGGGCCCATTGCTGTATCCAGTGTGCTCAGCAATTTCTTAATACCACGTGGAGTAAATAGAATTGGCTAAAGACTGGCTTCTGTGATGGTGGGGACCTCTGAAGGAGGCCGATACAGATCATCTCTCGGCACTTCTGGCTGAAGATGGTTTCAAATGCTTAGATGGCTGAGGCATTTGCCCTATTTAGGTTTCCATGTGTCTATGTTAAATCTACTTATCTTCACAGGGATATTTCATGCAGGTCTTCCAATATGGTTATGTCTCTTTGCATCTCTCTGCATTTCCAAGTTTTAGATGAGGAAGATTAGATATGCAAGACACATTTATTTGCACCTTAGATGCTCTTTTAGATCCCACCCTTACTCCACCAATCATCTGTACAGGACCAGACGATCCTACCTGGATATGTCCGAAGCTCCCTGATGGCAGAGATTGTGAATCTTGTAAATTGCTGTCACCAGACCTGAATGGCAATTCCAGAAGAGGGTACGAATGGCTTGCAATGTAGCAGCTTCTTTGACTTTGTATGGTCCTTTCAAACAATAGCAATAGATATCTGCCAAATCTCCTAGCCTGCAGAGCAGAGTTGCATCTTGCAGATCACAACTGCTTTGTTTTCCTGTGCCACACAATTCATATAATTTCCCCTTGAAAAGCACATAGCAACAGGAATTGCGGTTCACATTCACCATCTGTCTAGATTCCCCAACGTACATATCAGTATTGATGACACACATGTGGCCATACAAATGCCTAACTCCAATGCCGCTCTTTTCACTAACAGAAAGAGTTCCACTCCATGAGTAGATGGGCAGCATAGATGCAGAGTCGTGCATGTAAACAGCTGCTATCTTGCCCGACTGAACCATCCCCACCGTTGACCACAATTTCCATTAACACCCATGAATGCAGCATCTTTATGTACAACTACAATATCCTGCACCATTACCATGCCATTTAAGTTAAGTTTTATTCATCCTAACAGTGGGTGGTGTACATGCGTTCAGTTTTTTTCCCCTAGTGATTCCTCTTAGTCAAAATGTATGGCGTGTATCTTCTGATTGCTAAACATGCTTCTTTTTAGTCTTACTCCAGTGAGGGGGATGGCACCTGGGTGTCATTGCCTGCCTGTACGATTGGAGGAGGCCTAGAACCTCCTTGTGCTGGGTCAGTAGGTGGCTTTGAAGCTACAGGTGCCATGGGATTTGTTATGAAAGCTGCCTTGGTCTCTATGCTATGCAGCACGTCTGTAGTCGTTTGAACAGGGTGGTTGAGTATTATGAATGTGAATCTCCCTGAGAGATACCTCTATAATCCATGTCAGCTCCTGCAATTCCCCTGCTCGTGGGCAATTCCTCGGCTTGACCAGAGATGAGTGGAAGCAGATTGCTAGGCAACAAAAAGAAAGAAAGCCTTGCATTTCTATAACGTCTTTCACAATCACCGGATGTCCCAAAGCTCTTTACAGCCATGAAGCACTTTTTGAAGTTTAGTCACTGTTGTAATGTAGGAAAAATGGCAGGCAATGTGCACACAGCAAGCTCCCACAAACAGCAATGTGATAATGACCAGATAATCTGTTTTAGTGATGTTAGTTGAGGGATAAATATTGGCCAGGACACAATGAGTTATTGAAGCTCTGTGTTATGAATAGATTTCCTCAACATGGTGAATCTAGATGAGACAGACTACTATAGATTGGAACCCAACGTCTATAAAGTCCCAGTCAAAGCATTCATGATGGTAGTAATACCTGAGTGTATTATCTAGGCCATGTGGGGGCTCCATTGTAGAGGGTCCTGAAGTGCCCATGTACTCCATTTTTGATCTGAAGCTTGGTCGGGCTCAATCATTCTACACTTCACGAATGCAGATTGTAGAATTCTTTATAGATAATCCCAAACAGCATGGGTTGCTTGGGACACTAAATTATTCCATCAAGTGCTGATCTGATGCCAAAGGACAATTGTAGGTAGGCCTTGGGCTTAGCAGCAGAAGTGCCGTGGAGCTGCCTTTCCAGCTAGAAGGTTGCACCTCCTACAATTCCACTTGCCCTTGCTCCTCCTTACTCCTGCTCTGTGTTCCACCAAGTACTCCTGCTGAAACTGACCCACCTCCCCTCATCCTCAATGAATAGGGCCCTGAATTTCCTCAAGATCTCGAGTGCAATTCCAGGGTGAGAACCACCATGGGTAGGAAATCAGGAAGGACTTGGAAATGGCAGTTTTTCCCTTCCCCCATCCCTTCCCCTTCCTTCACCACCCCCCCCCCCACCCCCCCCCCCCCCCGCAAAGAGTGATTTAAAAAAAAAAGAAATTTGGCTTAGGCGGGCAAAGTTCCACCCACCCATAAATGGTTTTAAATGGCAAACGAATAAGAATAAGAAGATGGCATCACTCACTGGATTCCCTACAGCTTCCATCTCCAGTATGTTGAGTAACCAGGACGCCGATAAGTTGCTGGCATCTAGGTCCATGGATTGGTGCCAGTGGGACCCGCAGGGGTTCCCTGGACAGGATGATGGTCTGGAACATCCCCAAAAATGCTTAATCACAATTTTAAATTGCTCCTCCGAGAAGAGGTGCCAATTAGCCAGGACCACCAGCTGCTGCACCATGAGACACCCAAGTGCTGCATCTTGCTATCTCCCCGCCCCTTCCCCAACACACTGTTATGGATGCATCTCTGGTACCTGCCAGATTTATTATAATAAGATGACTCCATCCTGACCCCCAGATAATCCAGTGGGATCCTGACCATGGGTCATCAGTGTAGTGTGAATCCTGCTCCCTCGCAGTTATGGCAGCACAGCAGGATTGAGGCATTTTAGCCCCCTATATCAGTGCTGTCGCACGCCACTGTAGAAGTGGACGAAGCAAGGTGCTGTGAGGTGCTCAGTTAAAGTTGGTCATTGGGCAGTGATACTGCACCCTCTTGAGCAACTAGAGGAATAAAAGATGAAGATATTTTACAATATTAACAGTAAGACCCCCTCTTGAGCTTGACTTTGCAATGTGTTAGGCTCCATGGATGGCAATGTAAGCTTGTATGTGAGGGGGTGAATGAATGGGTGACAAGAAGGTAAGGAATGAAAAGCAAAGGATACCAGTCATAAGCTTGGGGGAGATCCTGATTTTACCCTCTCCCACTCCCTCTATTGCTCCTGCACCTAGAATCTCCATGGTCCTCTCCTCAATTTTCCCTCCTTTCTGCCTTCAGCCCAGAACAATTAGTCCTTCACCGCACTGTGCACCAGAAATGATATAATACTTTTTGTGAGTTAACCTTGCATCATAGCATGAGGTCAGCCAGAACCACTGCAGGTCCACACAGCGCTCAATAAAAAAAGCAATCCTCGCACTTCTGTGTCAGCACTGCATTAACAAACCATGTAGATGTCATTAAACTTTGAAGGAATTATGTATTTGAACCCTTCAAATTCATCCACAATTTTCAGTTTCTTTCCACTCAGAAGTAGGCCATTCGGCCTTTGAGCCTGCTCTGCCATTCAATAACATCATGGGTGATCTTCTACCTCAACTCCACCTTCCGACAATATCCCTATATCCCCTGATTCCCTTAGTATCCAAAAATCTATCAATTTTGGTCTTGAATATACTCAATGACTGAGCCATCTGGGGTGGAGAATTCCAAAGATTCACAACATTTTAAGTGAAGAAATTTCTCCTCATCTCAGTCCTAAATGGCTGACCCACTTATTGTGAGGCTGTGACCCCTAGTTCTAGACTCCTCAGCCAGGGGAAACATCCTCCCAACATATACTCTGTCAAGCCCCTTAAGAATTGTGTATGTTTCAATCCAATCACTTCTCATTCTTCTAAATTCTAAAGAATATAGGCCTAGTCTCCTCAATCTCTCCTCATAGGATAATCCATGGGATCATCCCAGCAATCAGTCTAGTGAACCTTTGTTGCACTCCCTCTAAGGCAAGTGTATCTTTCCGTAGGTATATATTTACTGTACCCAAGCCCAATTCAGCCTTAGGTACGCAGAACAAAGGAGGACCCAGCACTGACCACTGCGGTACACCGCTTCCAACACTTCTCTAATCCAAGGAACTCCCATTTACCCTAGCCCTTTGTTTCCTGTCCGTCAAATAACTTTTCAACTATGCTCCTACATTTCTTTTCATACTATTCATTGGGATTTTTCAAGGCTCTTCTAAGACATATTATCAAGCATCTTCAAAAAATCTATATAAACTACATTTCCTTTATCTATCCAATTAACAATGCCGACAACTTGCATGTGTATTATGTCTTCAATGTAGAAAAACATCCCAAGCTTCACAAAGACAGGATCAAAACACAGATAGGGTTGAGCTAAAGAAGTAGATATTAGAAGGGATGATCTAAAGCTTGATCAAATATGAGTTTTACAGACAATTTTAAAGAAGCGGAGTAAGAGTGAGGACTTTAGGGAGGGAAGTCGAGGGTTGTACCTGTGCAGGTCAGCAAGGACTGGGTGATGGGTGAGCTGGAATTGTGGACTTGTGGGAAATGGCTCAGGCAGCAGAGATTTCAATAAGTTGAAGTTTATGGAAGGTGAAGGATGGGAGGTTGGTCAGGAGAATGTTTGAATAGTCAGGATAAAGGACTAGACAACTGTTTCACCAGTAGATGGGCTGAGGTAGGGAAGGAGTCAGCAATAGTGTTAAGGAGATGGAAGTTGACAATCTTTGTCATGGAGAGGATATGGGTTGGAAGCATAGATCAGGGTTGAGTAGGCCTCCAAGAATGTGACAGTGACCGAGGAAGGAGATGGAATCAATGGTAAAAGGATAGAGTGTGACTGGGACCAAAGGCAATGGGTTTGGTTTTCTCAATGTTTAACTGAAGGAAATTGTGGCTCATCCCACACTGGATTTAAAGTATTTGGGGGGAGGAGATATGAGTGGAAATTTCTTCACTCAGAGGGTGGTGGAGGTCTGGAACTCACTGCCTGAAAGGGTGGTAGAGGCAGGAACCCTCACCACATTTAAAAGATACTTGGATGTGCGCTTAAAATGCCGTAACCTACAGGGCTACAGGCCAAGAGCTGGAAAGTGGTATTAAGCTGGATAGCTCTCATGTTGGGTCTTCTAATCTTCCTCTTCCCTTCCCCAATATACTTTCTTATAAATGGCCCTGAATTTGCGGTTTGAATGACAGCGAATTGGAAGCCATCCAATAAAGATGTTAGGCCAGTTACATATGTAAATGAGGGCCCCAATGCCTGTTTTAGGTCCCCTTGCCAAAATAGGTTGGCGATGAGCAGAGCAGATGCTGGGAAAAATTCAGAGCATAGAAACAAGAGTAAGCTATTCATCATCTCGCGCCTGTACCATCATTGAATGAGATAATGGTTGATCTATGCCTCAACTCTTTTTATCCACCTTTGGCCCATCTCACTTGCTAATCTTACCTAAAGAATATCTGTCAAACTCCGTCTTGAAAATTTCAATTTGACTCAACATCCACAGACTTTTGGGGGAGAGAATTTGATAATTCCACTACCCTTTGTATGAACTTGTTAGTGAACTAGTGGATGCTAGGGATTGTGATCATATTTAAAGAGATTGTATTGGTTGGGTTTTATTTATTCTCTGGAGGGGTAAATTGCAACTTCACTGCTCAGTGAAGTGATAATTTACACCAATGGAAGAAAAAAACACATCTGTGTTATCATCTGACAATTGACTCCGCATTCCAAATTAATTTAAAAGCCACCTACAATTCCAGGGTTTCTTTCCCAAACAATGAACAGATTATTCACAAGTTCCCTCATTTACATATGCAGATTTACTTGTGCCAAATAGTATCAGTTGTGAGTTCTTAAAATACTCGACCTATAAGTCTTTTAAAATACCTACTATAAATCATCATCACCACTCTGTGTGACCGAAATTGCCCACCACCAGAAACGCGGCGCACCTACCCTATTTCAGTTGTTTATTACCGGTGCAATGGATGCGGTGGCCTCTTGAGCGAAATTTCGCTCTTTCGCTTTTTTTTCTTCAGTGGACCAGACGTCAGTCACAATGGGCCGGATGCACGGTAGTGAGCGGAGGTTCGCACATTAGAGGGGCGGAAGTTGGGGGTGGGTGGACTGTCCGCCGCTGTCGGTCATCAGCGTAGCGCTGATGATGTCATCACGGTGTCGCGTCACCACGTCTCTCCCCTTCACTTAAAGGGGAGAGACACTGCGATTCTTTAGGGTCACCAGGGAGAGTTTCGGCCGGGCCAGCGGCCTGGCACCCAAGAGGGGATGCCAGGCTGCCTGTTGGAGTCCCAGCCGAACCTGGAGGCATAATTGTCGGCCCGACACGGCAGTCGGTCGACAAAAACAAAAAGATGGCGGCCGCAGCAGTCGGTCCTCCCCTTTAATGGTCGCCGCAGTTGATATGGACCTTGATCGTTTCTATTCCTTTTCCCGCATTTCTGCTCTCACCCCTTCTCCTTCCTCCCAAAACCTCGACAGAATTCCCCTTGTCCTCACCTTTCACCCCACCAGCATCCACATTCAACGGACCATCCTCCGTCATTTCCGCCACCTCCAGCGTGATCCCAACATCAACCACATTTTCATCTCCCCTTTCAGCATTCCGAAGTAACCGGTCCCTCCGCGACACTCTGGTCCACTCCTCAATAACCCCCTCCCCTTCCCACAGCACCTTCCCATGTGAGTTCAGGAGATGGAACACCGGCCCTTTTACCTGCTCCCTTCCCATTGTCCAAGGCCCCAAACACTTCTTCCAGGTGAAACAATGATTTACTTGTACTTCTTTCAATTTAGTATACTGTATTCGCTGCTCACGATGTGGTCTCCATGACGAGACCTTGGACAATGTGGACCACTTTCCATACCTCGGGAACCTACTGTCAGAAAGGATAGATATCGATGACTAAGTCCAACACCACCTTCAGTGTGCCAGAGCAGCCTTCGGTCGCCTGAGGAAAAGAGTGTTCGAAAACCAGGACCTCAAGCTCATGGTCTACAGAGCAGTAGTGATACCCACCCTCCTATGTGCTTCAGAGACATGGACTATGTACAGTAGGCACCTCAAAGCACTGGAGAAGTACCACCAACACTGCCTCCGCAGGATCCTGTAAATCCACTGGCAGGATAGGTGCATCAACATCAGTGTTCTCTGTCAGGCCAACATCCCCAGCTGGCACACTGGAGGCGGTGTCTGCCCTTGCTGATATTAAGCTCCCGAGGTATGAAAAATGGTCCATGTTGTCCAAGGCTGCGCGATGGATTTTGATGACTGGGGGCAGTGCTTTGTGGCGGGGTCAGATTGGTGGAGGACCTCTGTCTTACAGATGTTTATTGTAAGGCATATGCTTTCGTATGCCTCGGTGAAGATGTTGATGATGACTTGGAGTTCAGCCTCTGAATGTGCACAGACACAAGTGTCGTCCGCGTACTGTAGTTCAATGACAGAGGATGGGACGACCTTGGATCTAGCCTGGAGGCGACGAAAGTTGAACAGGTTCCCATTAGTTCTATAGTTCAGTGCCACTCCAGCTGGGAGCTTGTTGAGAGTGAGATGGAGCATTGCAACAAGGAGGATCGAGAAGAGCTTTGGTGCGATGACGCAGCCCTGCTTGACCCCGGTCCGGATGTGGATTGGGTCTGTGGTGGATCTGTTGGTCAGGATCACGGCTTGCATGTCATTGTGCAGCAGGCGGAGGATGGTGACAAACTTTTGGGGGCAGCCGAAACGGAGGAGGACGCTCCATAGTCCCTCGCGGTATGACCTTTGTGAGGTCAAAGAAGGCCATGTACAAGGGTTGGTGCTGTTCCCTGCATTTCTCTTGTAGTTGTCGGGCAGTGAAGATCATGTCCGTTGTACCCCTTAGTGGATGGAATCCGCATTGTGACTCTAGGAGGAGCTTTTCAGCCACAGGGAGAAGATGGTTGAGGAGGATTCTAGCGATGACTTTCCCATTGGCCGACAGCAGGGAGAGTCCTCTGCAGTTGCCACAGTCGGACTTGTCCCCTTTTTTAAAGATGGTCACGATTACGGCAACTCTGAGATCTCCTGGCACCTGAGCTCTACTTCTTCTAGATAAGAAAGATGAGGTCATGCATTCGTGCCAATAGTGCATCTCCGTCATACTTTAGTGCCTCAGCAGGGATTCCATCCACTCCTGATACCTTGTTGTTCTTGCGCTGACAGACCTCGTGCAGGGCTGGGGTTTTGCTGAGATGGCGGCGGGTAGAATGCTACGGGATGGGGGGAATCGAGGCACCACCGTGAAAGCTCGGGAGGCAATTGGGCTAACAGCAGCCATTCCACCAAAAGTCGGTGGCCACTCCACTCCACAGCATGGCCGCCAATTTGCAGTGATAACAGGCCTTAAGGAAAGGGGAAATTTCGACCACTGAGTCTCTTCGTCGGGAGCATATGGAAACCAAGCACAAACAGCGGAAGGAGCATACGACAAAGCAAGCACCCCACTCACCCGTCCCTTCAACCACCACCGGCCCTGTTATGTATTTAACCCCTTGTAAACCATGCCAAAAACTGCTGGTCACAGGAATGTGGGAAGGGAGGACCTTGAGACAATCACTATCACTAGGGGGGTAGTGCTGGACAGGCTAATGGGACTCAAGGTAGACAAGTCCCCTGGTCCTGATGAAATGCATCGCAGGGTATTAAAAGAGATGGCGGAAGTTATAGCAGATGCATTCGATAATCTACCAAAAGTCTCTGGACTCTGGGGAGGTACCAGCGGATTGGAAAGCAGCTAATGTAACGCCTCTGAATAAAAAAGGGGGCAGACAAAAGGCAGGTAACTATAGGCCGGTTAGTTTAACATCTGTAGTGGGGAAAATGCTTGAAACTATCATTAAGAAAGAAATAGCGGGACATCTAGATAGGAATAGTGCAATCAAGCAGACACAGCATGGATTCATGAAGGGGAAATCATGTTTAACTAATTTACTGGAATTCTTTGAGGATATAACGAGCATGGTGGATAGAGGTGTACCGATGGATGTGGTGTATTCAGATTTCCAAAAGGCATTCGATAAGGTGCCACACAAAAGGTTACTGCAGAAGATAGAGGTACGCGGAGTCAGAGGAAATGTATTAGCATGGATAGAGAATTGGCTGGCGAACAGAAAGCAGAGAGTCGGGATAAATGGGTCTTTTTCAGGGTGGAAATCGGTGGTTAGTGCCACAGGGATCGGTGCTGGGACCACAACTGTTTACAATATACATAGATGACCTGGAAAAGGGGACAGAATGTAGTGTAACAACATTTGCAGATGACACAAAGATTAGTGGGAAAGCGGGTTGTGTAGAGGACACAGAGAGGCTGCAAAGAGATTTAGATAGGTTAAGCGAATGGACTAAGGTTCGGCAGATGGTATACAATGTCGGAAAGTGTGAGGTCATCCACCTTGGGAAAAAAAACAGTAAAAGGGAATATTATTTGAATGGGGAGAAATTACAACATGCTGAGGTGCAGAGAGACCTGGGGGTCCTTGTGTATGAATCCCAAAAAGTTAGTTTGCAGGTGCAGCAGGTAATCAGGAAGGCGAATGGAATGTTGGCCTTCATTGCGAGAGGGATGGAGTACAAAAGCAGGGAGGTCCTGCTGCAACTGTATAGGGTATTGGTAAGGCCGCACCTGGAGTACTGCATGCAGTTTTGGTCATCTTACTTAAGGAAGGATATACTGGCTTTGGAGGGAGTAGAGAGACGATTCACTAGGCTGATTCCGGAGATGAGGGGTTTACCTTATGATGATAGATTGAGTAGACTGGGTCTTTACTCGTTGGAGTTCAGAAGGATGAGGGGTGATCTTATAGAAACATTTAAAATAATGAAATGGAAAGACAAGATAGAGGCGGAGAGGTTGTTTCCACTGGTCGGGGAGACGAGAACTCGGGGGCACAGCCTCAAAATACGGGGGAGCCAATTTAAAACCGAGTTGAGAAGGAATTTCTTCTCCCAGAGGGTTGTGAATCTGTGGAATTCTCTGCCCAAGGAAGCAGTTGAGGCGAGCTGATTGAATGTATTCAAGTCACAGATAGATAGATTTTTAACCAATAAGGGAATTAAGGGTTACGGGGAGCGGGCGGGTAAGTGGAGCTGAGTCCATGGCCAGATCAGCCATGATCTTATTGAATGGCGGAGCAGGCTCGAGGGGCTAGATGGCCCCCCGCAAATTGGCTCCCCCGTATTTTGAGGCTGTGCCCCCTAGTTCTCGTCTCCCCGACCAGTGGAAACAACCTCTCCGCCTCTATCTTGTCTTTCAATTTCATTATTTTAAATGTTTCTATAAGATCACCCCTCATCCTTCTGAACTCCAATGAGTAAAGACCCAGTCTACTCAATCTATCATCATAAGGTAACCCCCTCATCTCCGGAATCAGCCTAGTGAATCGTCTCTGTACTCCCTCCAAAGCCAGTATATCCTTCCTTAAGTAAGGTGACCAAAACTGCACGCAGTACTCCAGGTGCGGCCTTACCAATACCCTATACAGTTGCAGCAGGACCTCCCTGCTTTTGTACTCCATCCCTCTCGCAATGAAGGCCAACATTCCATTCGCCTTCCTGATTACCTGCTACACCTGCAAACTAACTTTGTGGGATTCATGCACAGGGACCCCCAGGTCCCTCTGCACCTCAGCATGTTGTAATTTCTCCCCATTCAAATAATATTCCCTTTTACTGTTTTTTTTCCCAAGGTGGATGACCTCACACTTTCCGACATTGTATTCCATCTGCCAAACCTTAGCCCATTCGCTTAACCTATCTAAATCTCTTTGCAGCCTCTCTGTGTCCTCTACACAACCCGCTTTCCCACTAATCTTTGTGTCATCTGCAAATTTTGTTACACTACACTCTGTCCCCTCTTCCAGGTCATCTATATATATTGTAAACAGTTGTGGTCCCAGCACCGATCCCTGTGGCACACCACTAACCACCGATTTCCACCCCGAAAAAAAAACATTTATCCCGACTCTCTGCTTTCTGTTCGCCAGCCAATTCTCGATCCGTGCTAATACATTTCCTCTGACTCCGCGTACCTCTATCTTCTGCAGTAACCTTTTGTGTGGCACCTTATCGAATGCCTTTTGGAAATCTAAATACACCACATCCATCGGTACACCTCTATCCACCATGCTCGTTATATCTTCAAAGAATTCCAGTAAATTAGTTAAACATGATTTCCCCTTCATGAATCCATGCTGTGTCTGCTTGATTGCACTATTCCTATCTCGATGTCCCGCTATTTCTTTCTTCATGATAGTTTCAAGCATTTTCCCCACTACAGATGTTAAACTAACCGGCCTATAGTTACCTGCCTTTTGTCTGCCCCCTTTTTTAAACAGAGGCGTTACATTAGCTGCTTTCCAATCCGCTGGTACCTCCCCAGAGTCCAGAGACTTTTGGTAGATTATCGAATGCATCTGCTATAACTTCCGCCATCTCTTTTAATACCCTGCGATGCATTTCATCAGGACCAGGGGACTTGTCTACCTTGAGTCCCATTAGCCTGTCCAGCAATACCCACCTAGTGATAGTGGTTGTCTCAAGGTCCTCCCTTCCCACATTCCTGTGACCAGCAATTTTTGGCATGGTTTTTGTGTCTTCCAATGTCTATGGAGCTGGACACGGGCAAGTCAATCCATAATGAGTAAAACGGCGTTTGACAACTGTGGGGAAAGAAGGCACACAGGCCCAAGCTCAGCCCCATTCACACCAAACTAAGGACTTACACAAAGGAACAAATCCCTGTAATTGGCAGTGCTGAAGTCAAAGTCTCCTATGATGGAGCAGTACACGAACTCCCGCTGTGGATTGTGCCAGGGGATTGTCCCAAGTTGTTTGGCAGAAGCTGGCTGGGGAAAATCCACTGGAACTGAGATGACATCCGAGTGCTTTCGTCCATCGATGATACCGCATGTACCCAGGTTCGAAGCAAGTTCCCTTCATTATTCGAGCCAGGCATTGGAAGATTTTTGGGGCTGAAAGTGCAGATCCATTTGGTTCCCAGTACGCGACCCATCCACCACAAGGCTCGAGCGGTACCGTACATGATGCGTGAAAAAGTGGAAATCGAGCTGGACAGGCTGCAACGTGAAGGCATCATCGTGCCGGTGGAATTCAACGACTGGGCCAGTCCGATTGTTCCGGTACTCAAGGAGGACGGTACGGTTAGAATTTGCGGGGACTATAAAGTAACGATTAACTGTTTTTCGCTGCAGGACCAGTACCCGTTATTCAAGGCAGACGACCTATTTGCGACCCTGGCTGGAGAGAAGACGTTCACCAAGCTGGACCTGACCTCGGCCTACATTATGCAGGAGCTGGAGGAGTCTTCGAAAGACCTCACCTGCATCAACACGCACAAAGGTCTGTTTATCAACAACCGGTGCCTGTTCGGGATTCATTCGGCTGTAGCGATCTTCCAGCGGAACATGGAGAGACTGCTAAATTCGGTTCCTTGCTCAATGATCTTCCAGGACAACATATTGGTTGCAGGTCAGGACGCCATGGAGCACTTGAAGAATCTGTAGGAGGTTCTTGTTATGTCTTGAATAAAGAGTCAGACTAGATACTGCAAGCTCAAAGTAAGTGTGACCGGTGTCCTTTATTACAGATCTCAGAGTGCCTCTCCAGCCTGTGAGGCCTCCTTATATACAGGTGTTCCCAAGGAATTGTGGGATCCCTTGGGATTCCAGGGGATAAGCCCTCTGGTGGTTAGACACAGGTTTACATACATAACAACACTGCCCCCCCCCTCCCCCGCCCCCAAAGTCAATAGTGTAACTATTTACAATGTGAGTCAATCTGGGGCCTTCCTTTCTCTGGTTGATTGTCTCGGTGCAAATGCTGGTATTGGTGAGTCGTTTGTTGGACCTTCGCTGGGCTGCTGCACAGCTGGCCTTGCTGGGCTGCTGGGGGTGGTGAGTCCTGTTGGGTTGCTGTGGGTGATGGGTTCTGCTTCGTGGTCAACCACTGGGTCGGTTGCAACTTGTGTGTGTGTTGGAGGGTCGAAAAAGGTAGAGTCGATTGTGGGTTGTTCTGAATCGTCCGTAAATCTGAGTTTGGTTTGGTCCAAGTGTTTTCTGCAGGTGAGTCCATTTGCGAGTTTGACCACAAACATCCTACTCCCCTCTTTGGCCAAAATAATGCCAGCAATCCACTTGGGACCTTGTCCATAGTTCAACACAAATGCAGGATCATTTATTTCAATTTCGCGTGACACATTTGCACGATCATGATATGTATTCTGTTGAAGCCGCCTGCTCTCTACCTGTTCGTGTAGATCAGGGTGCACGAACGAGAGCCTTGTCTTAAGTGCCCTTTTCATGAGCAGTTCAGCGGGAGGGACCCCAGTGAACGAGTGGGGTCTTGTGCGGTAACTGAGCAGGACTCGGGATAAGCGAATCTGCAGTGAGCTTTCAGTTACCCTTTTCAAGCTCTGCTTGATTGTTTGAACTGCTCGTTCTGCCTGACCGTTGGACGCTGGTTTAAACGGGGCAGACGTGACATGTTTGACCCCATTGCGGGTCATGAATTCCTTGAACTCGGCACTGGTAAAGCACGGCCCATTGTCACTTACAAGGACATCAGGCAGGCCATGTGGCAAACATGGCCCATAGGCTTTCAATGGTGGCAGCGGACGTGCTCGCCGACATTATCACACATTCAATCCACTTGGAGTATGCATCTACAACCACTAAAAACATTTTTCCCAAGAATGGGCCTGCATAGTCGACATGAACCCTAGATCACAGTTTGGAGGGCAAAAACCATAAACCTAGTGGCGTCTCCCTGGGTGCATTGCTTAACTGGGAACATGTATTACATTTGTGCACACAGGACTCTAAGTCTACATCGATACCGGGCCACCACACGTGGGATCTGGCTATCGCTTTCATCATTACAATGTCTGGGTGGGTACTGTGGAGATCACTGATGAAAGTATCCCTGCCCTTTTTTGGCACAACTACCCGATTACCCCATAGGAGGCAGTCTGCCTGTAAAGACATTTCATCTTTGTGCCGCGGGAATGGCTTTATTTCTTCCTCCATCTCTAATGGGACACTAGACCAACTCCTGTGGAGCACACAGTTTTTTACGAAGGACAGTAAGAGGGCCTGGCTCATCCAGGTACTAATCTGTTGGGCGGTAACAGGTGATTGCTCACTCTCGAATGCTTCCATTACCATTACTAAATCTGCAGGCTGTGCCATCTCCACCCCGGTGGTGGGCAATGGTAGCCTACTGAGAGCATTGGCACAGTTTTCAGTGCCTAGCCTGTGGCAGATGGCGTAGTTGTATGTGGACAACGTGAGCGCCCATCCCTGGATACGGGCCGATGCATTCGTATTTATCCCCTTATTTTCAGAAAAGATTGATATAAGCGGCTTATGGTTGGTTTCCGATTCAAATTTGAGCCCAAACATTTATTGATGCATTTTCTTTACCCCATAAACACACGCTAACGCTTCTTTTTCAATCATGCTGTAGGCCCTCTCGGCCTTAGACAGACTTCTGAATACATAAGCAACCCGTTGCAATTTCCCAGATTCATTCGCTTGTTGCAATACACACACGACCCCGTACGACGACGCATCACATGCTAGCCAAATGTTTATACGGATCGTACAACACAAGCAATTTGTTTGAACATAACAGCTTCCTAGCTTTCTTAAAGGCATTTTCTTGGCTTTTACCCCATACCCATTCATCTTCTTTACGCAGTAAAGAGTGCAGGAGTTCTAACAATGTGCTAAGACCCGGTAAGAAGTTACCAAAATAGTTCAGGAATCCTGGAAATGACCACAGCTCCATCACGTTCTGTGGTCTTGGTGCATTCTTGATTGCCTCTGTCTTCAAATTGGTGGACCTGATGCCGTCCACCTCGATTCTTCTCCCCAGGAACTCCACTTCAGGCACCAGGAAGACGCACTTCGAGCGTTTTAGCCTGAGCCCTACACGATTAAGCCAACTAAGAACCTCCTCCATGTTCTGCAGGTGCTTGACGGTGTCCCAACCTGTAACCAAGATGTCGTCCTGGAAGACCATGGTGCGCGGGACCGACTTCAGCAAGCTTTCCATGTTCCTCTGGAATATCGCCGCGGCTGAACAAATCCCAAACGGGTATTTGTTGTAAACAAAAAGACCTTTGTGCGTGTTGATGCAAGTGAGGCGTTTTGAAGATTCCTCCAGCTCCTGCGTCATGTAGGCCAAGGTCAAGTCCAGCTTCGTGAACATTTTTCCTCCAGCCATGGTCGCAAATAGGTCATCTGTCTTTGGTAGCAGGTTTGGATCCTGCAGTGAGAAACGATTGATAGTTACTTTGTAATCACCACAGATTCTGATGGTGCCGTCTCCCTTGAGGACTGGAACAATCAAACTGGCCCACTCATTGAATTCAATCGGCGAAGTGATGTCCTCTTGTTGCAGCCTGTCCAGCTCGATCTCCACCCTCTCTCTCATCATGTAAGGTACCGCTCTCGCCTTGTGATGAATGGGTCGTGCCCCCGGAATCAAATGGATCTGCACTTTTGCTTCTTGGAACTTCCCAATGCCTGGTTCGAACAGCGAGGGGAACTTGCTTAGGACCTGGGCACATGAGGTTTCGTCGACAGACGAAAGTGCTCGGCCGTCGTCCCAGTTCCAGTGTATCTTTCCCAGCCAACTCCTGCCGAACAGCGTGAGGCCATTGCCTGGTACCACCCAGAGTAGTAAATTGTGCACCGCTCCATCGTAAGAGACCTTAACGGTAGCACTGCCAATTACGGGAATCAGTTTCTTAGTGTACGTTCTAAGTTTGGTACGAATGGGAGTCAGGACTGGCCTTGAAGCCTTGTTGCACCACAACTTATCAAAAGTTTTTTTATTCATTATGGACTGGCTTGCGCCTGTGTCCAACTCCATGGATACCGGGAGTCCATTTAATTCAACCTTCAGCATTATCGGGGGATACTTTGTGGTAAATGTATGCACCCCTAATATCTCTGTCTCCTCGGTCAGAGGCTCTGGTTCATCATGATCCACCATGGATCTGTCCTCCTCTGCAACATGGTGGTTTGCAGGATTAGCAGGATTTGCAGCTCACCTGCACATACGTTGGAGGTGTCCCATTGTTCCACAGCCCTTGCAAACATATCCTTTGAAGCGGCATGAATGGAATCGATGATCACCCCCGCAGCGCCAACAAGGTGTTAATTGCCTTGTATTCACCACCCTTGATAGCGAACTCTAAGTCATCTGCGGATGTGCAGCTGCAGGCATGTGAGTCCTGCCCTGCACATTTCGATTCAAAAACAACGTTACTTTGTTCACAGTACTTGCAGCAGCACCAGTGTGCTGGGAAATTTGTTTGTATTGTCACTGGTGGAGATAAACACCTGGGCTATCGCTATACTCAAGGTTGGGGTCTCTACAGTCAAAAGTTTGTGAAGTATTACTTCATGGCCATTGCCAAGTACAAAGAAGTCCCTGAGCATATGTTCCAAGTGTCCTTCAAATTCGCAATGTCCTGCAAGGCGCCTTAGCTCGGCGACGTAGCTCGCCACTTCCTGGCCTTCAGACCTCTTGTACGTGTAGAACCGATATCGCGTCATCAGAATGCTTTCCTTCAGGTTTAGATGCTCCTGGACCAGTGTGCACAACTCATCGTACGACTTGTCTGTGGGTTTTTCTGGAGCGAGCAGGTTTTTCATGAGGCCATACATTGGTGCCCCGCAAACGGTGAGGAGGATCGGCCTTCGTTTGGCAGCGTTCCCTACTCCTTCCAGCTCGTTAGCCACGAAGTATTGGACAAGTTACTCCATGAAGGTTTCCCAATCATCTCCCTCCGAAAATTTCTCCAGGATGCCTACAGTTCTCTGCATTGTTGCATTGGGGTTCATCATCTGTGTCTCATCGCCAATTGTTATGTCTTGGATAAAGAGTCAGACTAGATACGGCAAGCTCAAAGTAAGTGTGACCATAGTCCTTTATTACAGGTCTCAGAGTGCCTCTCCAGTCTATGAGGCTTCCTTATATAAAGGTGCTCCCAAGGGATTATGGGATCCCTTGGGACTCCAGGTGATAAGCCCTCTGGTGGTTGGACATGGTAATTACAGGTTTACATACATAACAGTTCTTAGTCAGTTGGATCGCATGGGGCTCAGGTTGAAATGCTCGAAGTGTGTTTTCCTGGCACACGACATCGAATTCTTAGGAAGGAGAATCGCAGCAGATGGTATCAGACCCACCGACGCCAAGACAGAGGACATCAAGAATGTACCGCGATCACAGAACGTGATGGAGCTGCGGTCATTCCTGGGACTCCTTAACGACTTTGGTAATTTCCTACCTGTGTTAAGCACCCTGCTAGAAGCCCTACATGAGCTACTGCGCAAGGGAGACGACTGGGTATGGGGGAATTCACAAGAGGCTGCTTTTAAGAAAACCAGAAATTTATTGTGTTCTAACAAAATGCTTGTCCTGTATAACTCATATAAACGATTGGTGTTAGCTTGCGATGCGTTGTCATACGGGGTTGGGTGTGTGTTACAACAGGCTAATGAATCAGGAATTTTGCAACCAGTTGCGTATGCATCCAGGAGTTTGTCCAAGGCCGAAAGGGCCTACAGCATGGTTGAAAAAGAGGCTCTGGCATGCGTTTATGGGTAAAAAAAATGCACCAGTACTTATTTGGCCTCAAGTTCGAGCTTGAAACTGATCACAAGCCGCTCATATCGCTATTCTCTGAGAGCAAAGGGACTAATACCAATGCCTCTGCCCGCATCCAAAGATGGGCGCTCACACTGTCGGCATATAACTATGTAATCCACCACAGACCGGGCACAGAGAACTGCGCAGATGCTCTCAGTCGGCTACCATTACCCACCACCGGGGTGGAAATGGCACAACCAGCGGACTTGCTCATGGTCATGGAGGCATTTGGGAACGAGAAATCCTCTGTTTCGGCCCTTTCAGATCAGGACCTGGACCAGCCAGGATCCTTTACTGTCCTTGGTAAAAAACTGCGTCCTCCATGGGAGCTGGTCCAGTGTCCCAGTGGAGATGCAGGAAGCGATTAAGTCGTTCCACAGACACAAAGACACTGCAGGCGGACTGTCTTTTGTGGGGCAATTGCGTAGTCTTGCCCAAGAAAGGCAGAGACACATTTATTTGTGAACTGCACAGCACACACCCAGGCATTGTAATGGTGAAAACCATAGCCAGATCCCATATGTGGTGGCCTGGCATCGACTCAGATTCAGAGTCATGTGTGTGCCAGTGCAACACTTGCTCTCAGTTGAGCAATGCACCCAGAGTGACACCACTAAGTTTGTAGTCCTGGCCATCCAAACCGTGGTCGAGGATCCATGTAGACTATGCGGGCCCATTCCTAGGCAAAATGTTTTTGGTTGTCGTGAACGCTTACTCAAAGTGGATTGAATGTGCAATAATGTCTGTAAGCACATCCACGGCCACCATTGAAAGTCTACGAGCTATGTTTGCCTCGCACAGCTTGCCTGATGTCCTAGTCAGCGACAATGGGCCATGCTTCACCAGTGCTGAATTCAAAGAATTCATGACCCGCAACAGGATCAAACATGTCACATCTGCCCCTTTCAATCTCGCATCCAACGGCCAAACAGAATGGGCAGTTCAGACCATCAAACAAAGCTTGAAACGCATGTCGGAAGGCTCCCTGCAGACTCGGTTGTCCCAAGTACTGCTCAGCTGACCCCACTCACTCCCCCATGACTCCCGGGATTCCCCCAGCTGAGCTGCTCATGGAACGGGCGCTTAAAACAAGGCTCTCTCTGGTCCACCCTGATCTACATGATCTTGTGGAGGACAAGCGGCATTAACAAAGTGTGTACCATGACCGCGCAAATTTGTCACACGATATTGACATCAATGATCCTGTGTTTGTGCTCAATTATGGGCATGGTCCCAAATGGCTCACTGGCACGGTCACAGCCAAAGAGGGGAGTAGGGTATTTCAGGTCAAACTGACCAATGGACAAACGCCAGAAAACACTTGTACCAAGTCAAATTGCGGTTCACCAACAGCTACGAACAACCTGAAGAGGACACCATCAACTTTGACCTTCCAACACACACACAAGTGGCAACTGACATCACAGTTGACCACGAAACCGAACTCATCATCCCCAGCAGCCCGGCAAGGCCAGCTGCCCAACAGCCCAATGAAGAACTGACCAACCCACCCACACCAGCATATGTACCGAGACGATCGACAAGGGAGCGCAAAGCCCCAGATCGTCTCACCTTGTAAATAAGTGTACTGTTGACGTCACGGGGGAGTGATGTTATGTAATTAACCCCTTGTAACCTGCGTTACACCTGACCACCAGAGGGCCTACCTGTTGGAGTCCCAACGGATCCCAACATCCTTTGGGAGCACAGTATATAAACAGGCCACCCACGAGGTACCTGGACTCTGGAACCTTAATAAAGGAGCAAAGGTCACACTTGCTCATTACACACAGTACTCAGTCTGACCATTTATTATGAGTGTAACAGGCCCCACCTGTGAAAGAGACTGCAGATCCCACATTGGTTTCATCTGTCACCTTAGAACTCATACTAGTGTGGAAACAAGTCATCC
This sequence comes from Pristiophorus japonicus, assembly GCF_044704955.1. Lineage (NCBI taxonomy): Eukaryota > Metazoa > Chordata > Chondrichthyes > Pristiophoridae > Pristiophorus > Pristiophorus japonicus. Next base: position 73,914,747 of record NC_091983.1, on the reverse strand, counting down.
TCGACTCCGGAGGACTGCCTAAGAAGAAGAGAAGAAGATGGTCTCCGCTATACTGGGGAGACAAAGCGCAGATTGGGTGATTGCTTTGTGGAACACCTCTGTTCAGTCCATAAGCGTGACCCTGAGCTTCCGGTCAACTGTCACTTTAATTATCTGCTCCACTCCCACTCCCACCGCTCTGTCCTCCTTCACTGTTCCAATGAAGCTCAATGTAAGCTCGAGGAACAGCACCTCATCTTTCAATTAGGCACTTTACAGCCTTTCAAACTCCAGTGAGTTCAACAATTTCAGATCATAGCCTCTACCCCTTTTTTTCTTTTTCCTTTTTTTCGGACAGCAGGTGCTGATTCTGCTATTCTTATTTGCACCTTTTTTAGACTCATCTTTTGTTTCCTTACCTGTCCCATTACCATCCCCTTTTGCCTTGTGCCATCGTCCCTTTTGTCATTCAATCTCTCCTGACTTCCACCCTATTGCAGACGTTCCCTTTTGTTCTTTCTTCTAAATCCCCCTTTCCCTGCATTTGTATTTGCTTAAAACCTGTTACATCTGTAACACTTTTCAGTTCTGATAGAAACATAGAAAATAGGTGCAGGAGTAGGCCATTCGGCCCTTCGAGCCTGCATTACCATTCAATGAGTTCATGGCTGAACATGCAACCTCAGTATCCCATTCCTGCTTTCTCCCCATACCCCTTGATCCCCCTAGTACATCTAACTCTTTTTTGAATATATTTAGTGAATTGGCCTCAACAACTTTCTGTGGTAGAGAGTTCCACAGGTTCACCACTCTCTGGGTGAAGAAGTTTCTCCTCACCTCGGTCCTAAATGGCTTACCCTTTATCCTTAGACTGTGACCCCTGGTTCTGGACTTCCCCAACATTGGGAACATTCTTCCTGCATCTAACCTGTCTAATCCCGTCAGAATTTTAAACGTTTCTATGAGATCCCCCTCTCATTCTTCTGAACTCCAGTGAATAAATGCCCAGTTGATCCAGTCTTTCTTGATAGGTCAGTCCCGCCATCCCATGAATCAGTCTGGTGAACCTTCGCTGCACTCCCTCAATATCAAGAATGTCCTTCCTCAAGTTAGGAGACCAAAACTGTACACAATACTCCAGGTGTGGCCTCACCAAGGCCCTGTACAACTGTAGCAACACCTCCCTGCCCCTGTACACAAATCCCCTCGCTATGAAGGCCAACATGCCATTTGCTTTCTTAACCGCCTGCTGTACCTGCATGCCAACCTTCAATGACTGATGTACCATGACACCCAGGTCTCGTTGCACCTCCCCTTTTCCTAATCTGTCACCATTCAGATAATAGTCTGTCTCTCTGTTTTTATCATCAAAGTGGATAACCTCACATTTATCCACATTATACTTCATCTGCCATGCATTTGACCACTCACCTAACCTATCCGAGTCACTCTGCAGCCTCATAGCATCCTCCTCGCAGCTCACACTGCCACCCAACTTAGTGTCATCCGCAAATTTGGAGATACTACATTTAATCCCCTCGTCTAAATCATTAATGTACAATGTAAACAGCTGGGGCCCCAGCACAGAACCTTGCGGTACCCCACTAGTCATTGCCTGCCATTCTGAAAAGTACCCATTGAAAGATCATTGACCTGAAACGTTAACTCTGTTTCTCTCTCCACAGATGCTGTCTGACCTGCTGAGTATTTCCAGCATTTTCTGTTTTTATTTTAGTTCCAACAAAACACCAGAAGCTAACTTATTTACCATTTAAGCTTTTAACTAATTATCTTGAGCCCATTGTCTCGTTTCCTATCTCAAAACTATCTTGGCTATCTCATTTCACAATGTAGTCAAGTCAGCAGGCACAAACCAGCACATCTTTCAACAGCAGGAAGCAAACAGCAGTCAGCTAAATTGTGAATTGATGCATTAAACCCTGAAGCATCCTGGGAATGAACAACTTTAATCATTTCATTAGTTCTGACCACATTACAAATCCACAAGTTAAAAGAAAGCAAATACCTTAATCAAATTAAATTAAACTAAATCGTAATTCTACATACATATATTATATATGTATTACATCTGTGTAGGGCATCTTACACTATCAGTAAATTTACTGTACAGATTGCCTAGTCCAAGGCAGTGGAGAAAATACCTTTTGCATTAAAAATATCCAATCAGGTTAACATTTTCCTGGCTATATAAAAATCTAAAAAGATGGTATGCAGATCAGTTAGTTTTTAAAAAGACCTTTTTATTTAATTTTATATTGCATTGTTACGTTTGTGCCTGGACAAATAAATGTAAGAGTATAAATATCTTGGAGCAGAATTGACAAATAATAAAACCTCAAAGGATGCCTGGATCAGAATAGAAATGTCAGCCCAATTCTTCAATCACCTAAGGAAAATCTGGAAAGACGCCAATGTTAGTCTGAATTCTGAACTTTGGTTTTTGAAGACTCTGAGCTATTTATCAGTCAAGACATGCATTTTATAGGAAGGCTACAAAAAGAAGCTCTGAAGTTTTAGTTTGCACAGTCCTCAGTATTTATTGGCAATAAATGCCCAGGAACAAAACAGAATAACTATAACTAAAAGTATCCTGTAGGATATCCAGGTTACACAAAAACAGTGTTTGAATATGTTTCAGGGATACAAGGTTTTCACTTGCCCACGGTAAGTTTCTGAGAGATAGTACAGAGAACATGGGAGATAAGATCCCATCTGTGTTGGACTGACAATCTGTTGGGAGAATTGAAAATAAGTATGTTGCAGTGTGCCCAAATAAATTCTTACAAGCATGCTTGAGTTAAGTTAAAATGTAGTTCATGGAGGTCATGGATTTAAATTGTTAATCTCTCATTCAGAACAACATCTCAGAACTTTATAGAATAAGGCAAAAAGTAAAGCTATGGAGAGTGAGGCTGGGAAGAGGGAAGAGAAATGAAAAGGCTAGGATTGGGAACCAAAGACACAGAGTTTTTAAAAACAGTGAGGCTCAGAGAAAAATGGAGAGAACTGGGTAGAATTTCCAGAGGGCAGATGCATGGGCCTTGATATTAACTCCCCACGTCAGGTGAGAGTGGGTCGGGGGGTTTAAAAATGTAAAAACGGGGAACGCAATCCCAACACCCCACGACTGCACCCGCTGCCCTTTTTACAATGACGGGTTCCGTGGTGTCCGAGTGTCTCACCATGGAGAGGCGGGGCACCGCATTATGGGTCTGAAATTCTGTACCACCTGCATTGAGGCGATGACGTCACTGGGGTGCTACCTTTAGCGCTGGGCGGTGTCTACCTCCTCAAAGTATGATATTCAGTTGTTTCGCCCCAAGAGGAGAGTGGAGTGCTAAAAGAAGTGTTCCACACTACTCTTAGGGTGTTAATGGGGCGGTAGCGCAGGAGGCCTACTCAATTTATTGGCGCTAGGATCCCAGCATACTCGTGCCTAAAGATTTTTTTTACATCTTGGTGAAAATTTCAATGAACTACACCCACACTTCCCACTGCTGCAACAAACAAATAGAAGTTTAAAAACTTACATTTCAGCACTGACCTTGCTCTCCGGATGGGGTCGTCACTGTACCGACTGCTGTACCCTGCCAGTGTCAGCACTAGGTGCTACGGCAGGCAAAAAAGTGAAGTTAGCAAACGCGGGACTAGGGCGGCATTGCACACTTGGTGACGTCACTGAGTGGGCGGCGCTAGCAAGCAAAGCACAATCAGTCAGTGCCGCCGCTAAACCTTCACTGAAGTTCGCAGCAGGCACTGACAGCGCGGCATTCGGGCGGTAGTTTCAAGCGGCCCCTCCCTGGCGCTAATGTGTGGCGCTAAACAGCCGAATTTCTAACCGTATATATTTAAACGGAGTGACTCCTGCCAACAAATGGGAAACATAGAAACATAGAAACATAGAAAATAGGTGCAGGAGCAGGCCATTCAGCCCTTCTAGCCTGCACTGCCATTCAACGAGTTCATGGCTGAACATGAAACTTCAGTACCCACTTCCTGCTTTCACGCCATACCCCTTGATCCCCCGAGTAGTAAGGACTTCATCTAACTCCCTTTTGAATATATTTAGTGAATTGGCCTCAACTACTTCCTGTGGTAGAGAATTCCACAGGTTCACCACTCTCTGGGTGAAGAAGTTTCTCCTTATCTCGGTCCTAAATGGCTTATCCCTTATCCTTAGACTGTGACCCCTGGTTCTGGACTTCCCCAACATTGGGAACATTCTTCCTGCATCCAACCTGTCCAAACCCGTCAGAATTTTAAACGTTTCTATGAGGTCCCCTCTCACTCTTCTGAACTCCAGTGAATACAAGCCCAGTTGATTCAGTCTTTCTTGATAGGTCAGTCCCACCATCCCGGGAATCAGTCTGGTGAATCTTCGCTGCACTCCCTCAACAGCAAGTATGTCCTTCCTCAAGTTAGGAGACCAAAACTGTACACAATACTCCAGGTGTGGCCTCACCAAGGCCCTGTACAACTGTAGCAACACCTCCCTGCCCCTGTACTCAAATCCCCTCGCTATGAAGGCCAACATGCCATTTGCTTTCTTAACCGCCTGCTGTACCTGCATGCCAACCTTCAATGACTGATGTACCATGACACCCAGGTCTCGTTGCACCTTCCCTTTTCCTAATCTGTCACCATTCAGATAATAGTCTGTCTCTCTGTTTTTACCACCAAAGTGGATAACCTCACATTTATCCACATTATACTTCATCTGCCACGCATTTGCCCACTCACCTAACCTATCCAAGTCACTCTGTAGCCTCATAGCATCCTCCTCGCAGCTCACACTGCCACCCAACTTAGTGTCATCCGCAAATTTGGAGATACTACATTTAATCCCCTCGTCTAAATCATTAATGTACAATGTAAACAGCTGGGGCCCCAGCACAGAACCCTGCGGTACCCCACTAGTCACTGCCTGCCATTCCGAAAAGTACCCATTTACTCCTACTCTTTGCTTCCTGTCTGACAACCAGTTCTCAATCCACGTCAGCACACTACCCCCAATCCCATGTGCTTTAACTTTGCACATTAATCTCCTGTGTGGGACCTTGTCGAAAGCCTTCTGAAAGTCCAAATATACCACATCAACTGGTACTCCTTTGTCCACTTTATTGGAAACATCCTCAAAAAATTCCAGAAGATTTGTCAAGCATGATCTCCCTTTTACAAATCCATGCTGACTTGGACCTATCATGTCACCATTTTCCAAATGCGCTGCTATGACATCCTTAATAATTGATTCCATCATTTTACCCACTACTGAGGTCAGGCTGACCGGTCTATAATTCCCTGCTTTCTCTCTCCCTCCTTTTTTAAAAAGTGGGGTTACATTGGCTACCCTCCACTCGATAGGAACTGATCCAGAGTCAATGGAATGTTGGAAAATGACTGTCAATGCGTCCGCTATTTCCAAGGCCACCTCCTTAAGTACTCTGTGATGCAGTCCATCAGGCCCTGGGGATTTATCGGCCCTCAATCCCATCAATTTCCCCAACACAATTTCCCGACTAATAAAGATTTCCCTCAGTTCCTCCTCCTTAATAGACCCTCTGACCACTTTTATATCCGGAAGGTTGTTTGTGTCCTCCTTAGTGAATACTGAATCAAAGTACTTGTTCAATTGGTCTGCCATTTCTTTGTTCCCCGTTATGACTTCCCCTGATTCTGACTGCAGGGGACCTACGTTTGTCTTTACTAACCTTTTCTCTTTACATACCTATAGAAACTTTTGCAATCCGCCTTAATGTTCCCTGCAAGCTTCTTCTCGTACTCCATTTTCCCTACCCTAATCAAACCCTTTGTCCTCCTCTGCTGAGTTCTAAATTTCTCCCAGTCCCCAGGTTCGCTGCTATTTCTGGCCAATTTGTATGCCACTTCCTTGGCTTTAATACTATCCCTGATTTCCCTAGATAGCCACGGTTGAGCCACCTTCCCTTTTTTATTTTTACGCCAGACAGGAATATACAATTGTTGTAATTCATCCATGCGTTCTCTAAATGCCTGCCATTGCCCATCCACAGTCAACCCCTTAAGTATCATTAGCCAATCTACCTTAGCCAATTCATGCCTCATACCTTCAAAGTTACCCTTCTTTAAGTTCTGGACCATGGTCTCTGAATTAACTGTTTCATTCTCCATCCTAATGCAGAATTCCACCATATTATGGTCACTCTTCCCCAAGGGGCCTCGCACAATGAGATTGCTAATTAATCCTCTCTCATTACACAACACCCAGTCTAAGATGGCCTCCCCCCTAGTTGGTTCCTCGACATATTGGTCTAGAAAACCATCCCTTATGCATTCCAGGAAATCCTCCTCCACCGTATTGCTTCCAGTTTGGCTAGCCCAATCTATGTGCATATTAAAGTCACCCATTATAACTGCTGCACCTTTATTGCATGCACTCCTAATTTCCTGTTTGATGCCCTCCCCAACATCACTACTACTGTTTGGAGGTCTGTACACAACTCCCACTAACGATTTTTGCCCTTTGGTGTTCTGCAGCTCTACCCATATAGATTCCACATCATCCAAGCTAATGTCTTTCCTAACTATTGCATTAATCTCCTCTTTAACCAGTAATGCTACCCCACCTCCTTTTCCTTTTATTCTATCCTTCCTGAATGTTGAATACCCCTGGATGTTGAGTTCCCAGCCTTGATCATCCTGGAGCCACGTCTCCGTAATCCCAATCACATCATATTTGTTAACATCTATTTGCACAATTAATTCATCCACCTTATTGCGGATACTCCTTGCATTAAGACACAAAGCCTTCAGGCTTGCTTTTTTAACACCCTTTGTCCTTTTAGAATTTTGCTGTACAGTGGCCCTTTTTGTTCTTTGCCTTGGGTTTCTCTGCCCTCCACTTTTCCTCATCTCCTTTCTGTCTTTTGCTTTTGCCTCCTTTTTGTCTCCCTCTGTCTCCCTGTATAGGTTCCCATCCCCCTGCAATATTAGTTTAACTCCTCCCCAACAGCACTAGCAAACACTCCCCCTAGGACATTGGTTCCGGACCTGCCCAGGTGCAGACCGTCCGGTTTGTACTGGTCCCACCTCCCCCAGAACCGGTTCCAATGCCCCAAGAATTTGAATCCCTCCCTGCTGCACCACTGCTCAAGCCATGTATTCATCTGCGCTATCCTGCGATTCCTACTCTGAGTAGCACGTGGCACTGGTAGCAATCCCGAGATTACTACTTTTGAGGTCCTACTTTTTAATTTAGCTCCTAGCTCCTTAAATTCTTTTCGTAGGACCTCATCCCTTTTTTTACCTATGTCGTTGGTACCAATGTGCACCACGACAACTGGCTGTTCTCCCTCCAATTTCAGAATGTCCTGCACCCGCTCCGAGACATCCTTGACCCTTGCACCAGGGAGGCAACATACCATCCTGGAGTCTCGGTTGCGTCCGCAGAAACGCCTATCTATTCCCCTCACCATCGAATCCCCTATCACTATCGCGCTCCCACTCTTTTTCCTGCCCTCCTTTGCAGCAGAGCCACCTACGGTGCCATGAACTTGGCTGCTGCTGCCCTCCCCTGATGAGTCATCCTCCCCAACAGTACTCAAAGCAGTGTATCTGTTTTGCAGGGGGATGACCACAGGGGACTCCTGCACTATCTTTCTTGCACTGCTCTTCCTGTTGGTCTTCCATTCCCTATCTGGCTGTGGACCCTTCTCCTGCGGTAAGACCAACTCACTACACGTGATACTCACGTCATTTTCAGCATCGTGGATGCTCCAGAGTGAATCCACCTTCAGCTCCAATTCCGCAACGCGGACCGTCAAGAGCTCGAGGCGGATACACTTCCCACACACGTAGTCGTCAGGGACACCGGAAGTGTCCCCGAGTTCCCACATGGTACAGGAGGAGCATATCACATGACCGAGCTCTCCTGCCATGTCTTAACCTTAGATACCCTTAAATTGGTAATAACAATGTTATAGTTCACTTACTGATATAAAAAATAAAAGAAAAGCTACTCACCAATCACCAGCCAATCACTTACCCCATTGGCTGTGACGTCACTTTTTGATTACTTTCTACTTCTATTTTGCTTTCTCTCCCGCTGTAGCTGCACCAGTATGCTTTTGACAGGTCGCTCCCCTCTCACCAACTGCCGCTGGCTCTCGATCTCCCGCTGGGCTTTTGACAGGTCGCTCCCCTCTCACCAACTGCCGCTGGCTCTCGATCTCCCGCTGGGCTTTTGACAGGTCGCTCCCCTCTCACCAACTGCCGCTGGCTCTCGATCTCCCGCTGGGCTTTTGACAGGTCGTTCCCCTCTCACCAACTGCCGCTGGCTCTCGATCTCCCGCTGGGCTTTTGACAGGTCGTTCCCCTCTCACCAACTGCCGCTGGCTCTCGATCTCCCGCTGGGCTTTTGACAGGTCGCTCCCCTCTCACCAACTGCCGCTGGCTCTCGATCTCCCGCTGGGCTTTTGACAGGTCGCTCCCCTCTCACCAACTGCCGCTGGCTCTCGATCTCCCGCTGGGCTTTTGACAGGTCGCTCCCCTCTCACCAACTGTGTACTGCACACTCCAATAACCAGAAGCATGATTTTTCTGGGTTTTAAAAAAAAAACGATTACGCTAACCAACCCGCTCACTTCCCGGCTTCCCAGCTTTTTCACCAGCCGCTCCCTTCCCGGCTTTCTGTCCAGCCTGCTCCCTTCACGGCTTTTTAAAATTTCCTGACTTTCTCAACAACCCATCTCTCTTCCCGGCTTTAAAAAAAAAAATGTTCACGAACCGGTTCCCGTGACGAACCGGCAGCGCGCTTGTGCAGACCGCTTCCGCTTCATTGGCAGCAATTATGTCCATATTTAAATCAGGCTCCCACAGTGCAATTGGTCACAAGAATGGTTGCCAGTGGTATAGAGGAAGGGGTGAGGGTAGAGAAGAAGTCCTGTATTAGAGGATCAGAGGGTGCATGCAGGGACATAATAACGTAAAAAGGAATAGGAGCAGGAGTAGGCCATACGGCTATTCGAGGCTGCTTTGCCATTCAATAAGATTGTGGCTGATCATCGACCTCAACTCCACTTTCGTGCTCTATCTTCATATCCCTTGAGTCCCTAAGAGTCAAAAAATCCTTTGATCTCAGCCTTGAATATAGTCAATGACTTAGTATCCACAGCCCTCTGGGTTAGAGAATTCCAAAGATTAGCAACCCTCTGAGTGAAGAAATTTCTCCTCATCTCAGTCCTAAATGGCCGACCCCCTATCCTGAAACTATGCCCCCTAGTTCTAGACTCTCCAGCCTGGGGAAACAACCTCTCAGCATCTAGCCTGTCAATCCCCCCTCAGAATCCTATATGATTCAATGAGATCACCTCATTCTTCTAAACTCCAGAGAGTATAGGCCAATTCTACTCAATAAAGCTGAAGTTATTCTCTAAGATGGTTGCTAATCCTAGGAAAGGATCCCTTCGGAATGAGTGATCATAGCATGATTGAATTTCAAATTCAGAGGGAGGGTGAGAAAGTTGGATCTCTAACCAGCGTACTAAGCTTAAATAAAGAAGACTATGAAGGTATGAGGGCAGAGTTGGATAAAGTGGACTGGGAAAATAGATTAAAGTGTAGGACGGTTGAGGAACAGTGGTGTACATTTAAGGAGATATTTCACAACTCTCAAGAAAAATATATTCCAGTGAGGAGGAAAGGATGTAAGAGAAAAGATAGCCATCTGTGGCTAACAAAGAAATAAAGAACGGTATCCAATTAAAAATAAGGGCATACAAAGTGGCCTAAACTAGTGGGAGGACGGAAGACTGGGAAGCTTTTAAAAGCCAGCAAAGAACGACTAAAAAAATGATTAAGGGAAGACTGACTATGAAAGTAAACTAGCACAAAATATAAAAAGATAGCAAGAGTTTCTATAGGTATATAAAAAGGGAAAGAGTGGCTAAAGTAAATGTTGGTCCCTTAGAGGACGAGACCGGGGAACTAGTGATGGCAGAACTCTGAACAAATATTTTGTATCAGTCTTTACGGTAGAGGACACTAACAATATTCCAACAGTGGATAGTCAAGGGGCTATAGTGGGGGAGGAACTTAACACAATCACAATCACTAAGGAGGTGGTACTCAGTAAGATAATGGGACTAAAGGCAGATAAATCCCCTGGACCTCATGGCTAGCATCCTAGGGTTTAAAGAGAAGTAACGGCAGGGATTGTAGATGCATTGGTTGTAATTTACCAAAATTTCCTGGATTCTGGAAAACTGCAAATGTAACGCCCCTATTTAAAAAAGGAGGCAGACAAAAAGCAGGAAACTATAGACCGGTTAGCCTAACATCTGTGGTTGGGAAAATGTTGGAATCCATTATTAAAGAAGCAGTAGCAGGACATTTGGATAAGCAAAATTTGGTCAGGCAGAGTCAGCATGGATTTATGAAGGGGAAATCATGTTTGACAAATTTGCCGGAGTTCTTTGAGGATGTAACTAACAGGATGGATAAAGGGGAACCAGTGGATCTGGTGTATTTGGACTTCCAGAAGGCATTTGACAAGGTGCCACATAAAAGGTTACTGCACAAGATAAAAGTTCACGGGGTTGGGAGTAATATATTAGCATGGATAGAGGATTGGCTAACTAACAGAGAACAGAGAGTTGGGATAAATGGTTCATTCTCTGGTTGGCAATCAGTAACTAGTGGGGTGTCGCAGGGATCAGTGCTGGAATCCCAATTATTTACAATCTACATTAACGACTTGGAAGAAGGGACTGATACAAAGATGGGAGGAAAAGCAATGTGTCAGGAGGACACAAAAAATCTACAAAAGGACATAGACAGGCTAAGTGAGTGGGCAAAAATTTGGCAGATGGAGTATAATGTTAGAAAGTGTGAGGTCATGCACTTTGGCAGAAAAAATCAAAGAACAAGTTATTATTTAAATGAAGAAAGATTGCAAAGTGCCGCAGTACAGCGTGACCTGGGGGTACTTGTGCATGAAACACAAAAGGATAGTATGCAGTTACAGCAAGTGATCAGGAAGGCCAATGGTATCTTGGCCTTTATTTCAAAGGGGATGGAGTATAAAAGCAGGGAAGTCTTGCTACAGCTATATAAGGTATTGGTGAGGCCACACCTGGAATACTGCGTGCAGTTTTGGTTTACATATTTACGAAAGGATATACTTGCTTTGTAGGCAGTTCAGAGAAGGTTCACTAGGTTGATTCCAGAGATGAGGGGGTTGACTTATGAGGAAAGGTTGAGTAGGTTGGGCCTCATCTCATTGGAATTCAGAAGAATGAGAGGTAATCTTATCGAAACGTGTAAGATTATGAGGGGGCTTGACAAGGTGGATGCAGAGAGGATGTTTCCACTGATGGGGGAGACTAGAACTAGAGGGCATAATCTTAGAATTCGGGGCCGCCCATTTAAAACAGGAGGAATTTCTTCTCTCGGTGTTGTAAATCTGTGGAATTTGCTGCTTCAGATAGCTGTGGGACATTGAATAAATTTAAGACAGAAATAGATAGTTTCTTAAACGATAAGGGGTTATGGGGAGCAGGTGAGGAACTGGAGCTGAGTCCATGATCAGATCAGCCATGATCTTATTGAATGGCGGAGCAGGCTCGAGGGGCCAAATGGCCTACTCCTGTGCCTATTTCTTATGTTCTTATGTAAGATAGGGTGCAATTAGTTCATGGAGAGATTTTAAAAAACAGGAAATATTTGACATTTCCCAGGACAGATGACTCCAACACTCCAACAGGTTACAAACAGCAGGGCTTTGAGTACAGCAATTCATTCTGTGTTCTGTGATTTTGTGAAACTTGCATTGCACACACCATACCAAAAATGTTCTTGAAAAGGATAATTAACCTATGGCAGGCTATACTTGTTTTTTATTTTAGTTTAAAATTTGTGCTTGGTCGAAATTTACTTAATTATTTTGTGTTTTAAAATTCCATTGCTTTGCAATTAAATATTTATATTTATGGAAACTACTGTGAGAGCATTGAAAGGGAAAGTAGTTTATAAAATACAAGAAATGGTAACAGAATGAAGAAGTGAATTTGTTGTGGTGAAGCTTAAGTCCGACTGGAGACATATTTGCCAGTTCCAGCTCAGTATATTTTGCAGTATGCACCTGAGTATCACCAACATATAAAAAGTGTAGGAGCTACAAAATATTGCATCAGGTAATATATACCAAGGTTTCAACAACAGCAGCTCATGAAATTGAATATTATATTGAGGTACCCTGTATAAAAATCATGTAATTGCACTAGGTACATTTATATTCATCGATGTACTAAGTTTTAAATAGTTTTGAAAGAATAATGGTAAAATTTCACATGATCAAATTAGTGGAGTGGGAATATTTCATTGGATGTGTGAAAATGATAAAATATGGTACCTACATTCCACGTGCAACCTGTGGAAATTAGTGCCTAAAGGTTAGCTTATTTAAAAATTAGATGTCCGGATTTTTTATACTCTAATGTGTATCTACCACTGATTTTGTTTTGTGTAAACTTAACATTTTTTAGGGTGGTGGTGCGGGCAGTGGAGAGTGGGGGGTGATGTTCGAAATCTAAATATATTTGCTTGGCTCAGTTCATAGTACTCTCATCTCTGTTTCAGAAGGTTGAGTTAGAAACATAGAAAATAGGTGCAGGAGTAGGCCATTCGGCCCTTCTAGCCTGCACCGCCATTCAATGAGTTCATGGCTGAACATTCAACTTCAGTACCCCATTCCTGCTTTCTCGCCATACCCCTTGATCCCCCTAGTAGTAAGGACCTCATCTAACTCCTTTTTGAATATATTTAGTGAATTGGCCTCAACAACTTTCTGTGGTAGAGAATTCCACAGGTTCACCACTCTCTGGGTGAAGAAGTTCCTCCGCATCTTGGTCCTAAATGGCTTACCCCTTATCCTTAGACTGTGACCTCTGTGAGTTTAAGCTGATTACCTGAATTTGAGCTTTTAATCTGGGCTGGCATTCCAGTATAGTAATGAGAGAATGTTGCACTGTTGGAGGTGTATCCCGAGGATGAGATGTTAAACCAAGATCCTCTCTGTCTGTTCAGATAGATGTTTAAGATCTCATGGCACTATTCAAACAGTAACCAATGCCATCTTAAAAAGAATAACAATTAATTGATCGTCTCATTGCTGTTTATGGAATGTTGCTTGCACATAAAGGTTTTTATATTTGCCCAAAAAGTAACAGTTACTGTACTTCAAAAAACGTTTTCAAACATGCAAGTGTTTTGAGGTGTTTTTTTAACATGAAGATGATATATAATTGCAAATATTAAATTTTTTTGTTTAAAAGTAATTCAAAGAGATTTTTAATGGATTTGGTTTCAAATGTATCTTATCCATTTCATACCCAAGTGTATAATAATGATGGCTAACTCCTTCAGGCTTATTGAAAATTCTCCACACTGTTAAAACATAGCTTATTTTGAGTCATGAGTGAAATTGCACAAACTAGCTCTATTGTTCTATGAAGGCAAGGGCCCACTTTATATAAAATTCTAGTTATTCCATGATTGGAAAATAACTGAAGTCTGTGATAATTATGGCAATGTGTTAATTTGTTGACCTTGTGAACTAATAGCAAATATTATCATTTTTAACTAGGGTTAGTAAATAATTATGGCTGCAAAATAGCAACTTCCACGTACTTTAAACTCAAAAGACTTTGGCCTAGAAATTCGCAAACGCCACGAAAGCTGCCGTTGCCATCGTGGATGGATGTTAACGGCTGCCGAAAATGGTAGCACTGGCAGATCTGAAAAATTGGTGCTGGGGACGAATTAACGCGAGCCCAGCGCTTAACTCACTGTGTGAGTACGTCCCGGCAGGAGGCCCCAAAGTCACATGGCCAACGCGCCTATTCTGAAAATGAGGCTGTTATTTCTGAAAGCAGTTCGCTCTCTTAAAGGGGAACTACCTTCTGAAATGGAAAAAAAAATAAAAAATCAGGTAAAGCTAGACAGGTTTTAGTCCTTACAGCTCAACTGCCTTCTGAAAAAAAAATTAACATTAAAAAGAAGTCCCAAATGAGAGTTTTCAGCTCTTAAAGCTGAATTACCTTCTGCACCTAAAAAAAATGGGAAAAGTTCTTCAGCACTAACACAAATGATGCATCAAGCCAGGGAAGGAGCATCCAGGGTCTCGCATGTAGCACTCCAGCTTTGCGCAGGGGTCAACACTGCAAGAGAGGTCCTCTACCCACAGGGGCCTGGAGGCCCTCCAGAAAGAACGATGTGGAACCAGATCACCGAGGCCGTCACGACCAGCAGTGTTGCCCCCACCACCTGGCTCAAGTGCACAAAGAAGCTTCATGACCTCAGACCAGTGGTCAAGGTCAGTGAATGCATCTTCAAAAGCCGTCTCCTACCAACTGCACCACTAGCCTCACACACTGCTCAATGCATGGAATCTCCCACCACCCCCTCCTCAAATCACTCAGCTACCAACAATCTCTACCAAACACGAGGCATACCTCCAATTCTTAGCTTCACCTGGAGGAGACGGTGCTGACCATTCTTGGCAGGGACATGGCTGAGCTCTTGGTCAGTGTAGGGCTAAAGGCTACAAGATGCTGGTATCCTCATATGTTGCCCTTTTCTCGCAGCACCTCTAGCTTTCTAGCCTTTCCCTCATGCCTTCTTCATTTCACACACCCTCCTCTTCTGTTTCCTCCTCTTCTGCGTCTTCTTCTGGATCTTCCTCTTCCCTCTGCAAGTGGATGCTGTAAATCTGAAATGAAAGCAATCTGAAATGGAAATACTGAGCAGGTCAGGCAGCATCTTGACTTGAGGTGTAAACTCTGTTTCTCTCCCCAAGAATGCTGCCTGACCTGCTGAGTATTTCCATTTTTTCTGTCTTCTCAAAGGCCGTCTGTTACCATCTGAGGCCTTGCAAGCATTCAGCAGCACACCCTGCACACTTAAAAAAACTTTTAACATGTATTGCACCAAACCGCTACTTCAATAAAAAAAAATTAAAATCCAGTCCAAAAACATACATGCAAACTTACCTGAAAGATGTTTGTGTCCCTTTAAGAGGTGCTGACAGCACCACTGTCAGTCTGCTGAATGCTGGGTTTTCAGAGAGAGCTTAGATTCCAGGGCTAAACTCAGCACTAAGGTCGAAGTTTGCTGAGGCGACGATAAGTTGGTGCAACGTCACCCTCTCTACATTTACATGTCCAGGCAGAGCTAAGGCCCTCACCAAATGGCGGCCACCAAGTCCCATGCCAGAAAAGGGCACTAGAGTGACGGCCGCCATTTTTTGCCAGGACAGCAGGACAAATGAGTGGCAGTAAATGGCCCTATTTCTAGGTATTTAACTTTGAGCACGTGAACTTTTTTAAACGTCCAAAACTCTGAAACTCTATATTTTACAAATACGTATAGTGCTGAATAGTGACATCATCTTTTCAGAGTGACTTCTATTTTTTTAATTAATAGTTTTATTCACATATACTGTCTTATAATCTATCGATTGATCCATATTATAAACTTTGTAGCTCTCTTTCCCTCATCGAGCTTTGCCTCCAAAATCCCCCACCGCATGCCCTCCCCCGCATCCTCCATCTCTCTTGCCCTGAAGGGGAAGCTGATTCAGGGGTGCACTTTCTTGAGAACTGGCAACTCTCCACTTGACATCCACGTGATAGGTTGAGTGAGTGGGCAAACACATGGCAGATTCAGTATAACGTTGATCAATGTGAAGTTATCCACTTTGATAGGAAAAACATAAGGACAAAGTATTATTTAAATAGCGATGGTTTGGGAAATTGTGATATACAAAGGGACCTGGGTGTCCTTGAACACAGTCATTGAATGCAAACATGCAGGTGCAGCAAGCAGTTAGGAAGGCAAATGGTATGTTGGCCTTCATTGCAAGGAGATTTAAGAACAGGAGCAAGGATGTCTTACTACAATTATACAGGGCCTTGGTGAGACCGCACCTGGAGTATTGTGTGCAGGTTTGGTTTCCTTACCTAAGAAAGGATATACTTGCCATAGAGGGAGTTCAGCGAAGGTTCACCAGACTGATTCCTAGGATGGTAGGACTGTATTCACTAGAGTTTGGAAGAATGCGAGGGGATCTCATTGAAACGTATAAAATTCTGACTGGGTTGGATAGACTGGATGCGGGGTGGATATTTCCCCATGCTGGGAAGTCTAGAACAAGGGGTCACAGTCTCAGGATACGGGTTAGGAAATTTAGGACCGAGATGAGGTGAAATATTTTCACTCAGAGGGTGGTGAACCTGTGGAATTCTCTACCACAGAAGGCCATGGAGGCCAAGTAACTGAATATATTTAAGAGGGAGATAGATAGATTTCTAAAAACAAAACGCATCAAGGGGTATGGGAAAAAAGCAGGAATATGGTGTTGTGATAGACGATCAGCCATGATCATATTGAATGGCGGTGCAGACTCGAAGGACCGAATGGCCTACTACTGCTCCTATTTTCTATGTTTCTATCCAATAACTCAGTACAGACCACAGATTGAACCTGGGACCTTATGGGTCTGCAATGTCTTAGTGTCACATCATGTAGTGCATTTACCCACCCAAGCAAAGCTTTATTGTAACTATCATGACAGGTGCAGCGTCGAGAATCCAGAACCCTCAGGACCGAGGCCGTTCCTCAGGACCGAGGCTGTTCCGGATTCCGGGCTTTTCCGGACTTTCGATAGTCTTTCTGATGTCACAAATCTGGAAACACCCAAGCCCAGGTTCAGGTATTTCCGGATTTCGGAACGTCAAAAAGGGGGGGGTCCCCGCCGACAAGCTGTTCTGGCCACCGGCCCCGTCGATGAGGTCGTCAGATGGGGCCACGCCTTGGTGGAGGTGGTCGGGCGGGCCCCGCTGCCAAGGAGCTGTTCGGGCAGGCCCCGCCGTGATGGAGCTGTTCAGGCAGGCCCCGCCGTGATGGAGCTGTTCGGGCAGGCCCCGCCGTGATGGAGCTGTTCGGGCAGGCCCCGCCGTGGTGGAGCTGTTCGGGCAGGCCCCGCCGTGATGGAGCTGTTCGGGCAGGCCCCGCCGTGGTGGAGCTGTTCGGGCAGGCCCCGCCGTGGTGGAGCTGTTCGGGCAGGCCCTGCCGTGGTGGAGCTGTTCAGGCGGGGCCCCACCGTGGTGGAGCTGTTCGGGCAGGCCCCGTCGCGGTGGAGGTGTTCAGGCGGGCCAGTGAGGAGGCCCCAAGGTAAGGGCAGCGGTGTGGCGAGGTCGGCAGGGTCAGCGGGTCCAGATTCCGGAACATTTTGCGGATTCCGGACGGCCCTACTGCTGATCGGTCTGGATTCTGGAACATTCCGGGTTCCGGAACTCCGGATTTTCGACACTGCACCTGTACCTTGAAAATTACATTTTATTAGCATTGTGCCACTGGGAAAATGTTATTTGCACTATGGCCTCTGACATGACTATACTTGAATGTTACTAATTTGTTGGCTGCTTCCTCAGAACCTGTAGCGAGGGAATGTGTGGGTGGTGTGTGTGTGAGAGGTGTGAGGTGTGGGGCGAGAAATGTGTGTGGGGGGAGGTGTGGGGGGTGTAGTGTGTGTGTGAGGGGGAGGTGTGGGGTGTGAGGGTACTGTGTGTGTGAGGGGTGTGGGGGGGGTAGTGTGAGGGGTGTGGGGGGAGGTGTGGGGTGTAGGGGTAGTGTGTGTGGAGAGAGATGTGGGGGATAGTATTTGTGTGTGTGTGAGGGGTGTGGGGTGTGGAGGGGTAGTGTCTGGGGGGGTAGTGTGTGTGTGAGGGGGAGGTGTGGGGTGTGAGGGTACTGTGTGTGTGAGGGGTGTGGGGGGGGTAGTGTGAGGGGTGTGGGGGGAGGTGTGGGGTGTAGGGGTAGTGTGTGCGTGAGGGGAGGGGGGGGTAGTGTGTGTGTGAGGGGTGTGGGGGGAGGTGTGGGGTGTAGGGGTAGTGTGTGCGTGAGGGGAGGGGGGGGTAGTGTGTGTGTGAGGGCTGTGGGGGGGAGGTGTGGGGTGTGGGGGTAGTGTGTGTGTGAGGGGTGGGGGGTGTGGGGTGTGGGGGTAGTGTGTGTGGAGAGAGATGTGGGGGATAGTATTTGTGTGTGTGTGAGAGGTGTGGGGTGTGGAGGGGTAGTGTGTGTAGGGGGAGATGTGGGGGGTAG
This sequence comes from Pristiophorus japonicus, assembly GCF_044704955.1. NCBI lineage: Eukaryota > Metazoa > Chordata > Chondrichthyes > Pristiophoridae > Pristiophorus > Pristiophorus japonicus. The sequence continues at coordinate 73,896,612 of NC_091983.1, read as the reverse complement.
TATTTGTGTGAGCGGTGAGATGTGGGGGCGTGACCATATCCCATGTTCTGTTGGAATTTTTGCAACCAGTTGTTAGGGATAGGGACAGGAAGTGTTAGAATGTGTGATATAACTGCTCGTAAATATCTGGCTCCAGATCAGAAGAACCCATAAAAAATTGTTTAGCATCTGTAATAAATGGCACTTTGTAATGTGATATGTGGAGTATGACAAATGCTCTCAAACTTTTATAGAATTAGAGAAACAAGGTCAGATTATTCTATCCACCCCTTGTTTCTGACCTTTTTGCCTTGGGAACTACAGGGAGCAACAGTCAAAAGTCCACAAAACTGGACATTAATGTGATATTGAAAATGAAGTTCCAGATTTTTGGAGTGTGTGGAGGCGCATGTGCCTCGGTTTTACACCGTTAACGTTGCTTTATGGAAGGTGGCACAGTATAGACATTATGCAAAATTCCCTTTAAAATTAATATATTTAATATAGAGCCATATCGACAAAACCATGACCCTCATGGGATAAGGGTGTTTAACACACCATACACCTCACACCCCATACACCTCACACCAACACCTCACATCTCACACACCTCACACCCACACATCCCATGCACCTCACACCACAGACACCCCCCACACCCCACACCCCACACACACCTCACACCACACCCCACACACCCACACATCACACACACCCCACGCACCTCACACCACACACACCCCACACCCCCCACACCTCACACCACACACACCCCACACCCCCCACACCTCACACCACACACACCCCACACCCCACACCTCACACCCCACACACCACACACCACACACCTCACACACCCCACATCCCACATCCCACACACTCCACACACCCCACACCCCACACACCTCACGCCTCACACCTCACACACCTGACACACCACACACCCCACACACTCCACACACCTCACACCCCACACCCCACACACACCACACATCCCACCACCCCCACACACCCCACACACCCCACACCTCACACCTCACACCACACACACCCCACACTCCACACCTCACACACCTGACACACCTCACACCCCACACACCCCACACCTCACACCCCACACCCCCCACACACCCCACACCTCACACCTCACACCACACACACCCCACACACCCCACACACCTCACACCTCACACCCCACACACCTCACACCCCACACGCCTCACACCTCACACATCCCACACCCCACACACCTCACACCACACAGGCCTCACACCTCACACACCTCACACACCTCACACCCCACTCACACCTCACACCCCACACCCAACACCCCTCACACCCCAAACACACCTCACACCCCACACACCTGACACCCTACACTCCACACAGCTCACACCAACACCCAGACCCCTCACACCCCACATCTCACACCTCACACCCCTCACACCCCTCACTCCCCAAACACACCTCACACCCCACACACCACACACACCTCACACCGCACACACCTCACACCAACACCCAGACCCCTCACACCTCACCCCACACCTCACACCACACACACCTCACACCCCACACACCTCACACACCTCACACCCCACACACCCCACACACCACACACCTCACACACCTCACACCTCACACACCCCACACCTCACACCCCACACCTTACACCCCACGCCCCACACACCTCACCCCACACACCTCACACACCTCACACCTCACACCTCACACCCCACACCCCACACACCCCACACCGCACACCCCACACACCATACACACCTCACACCCCACACATCCACACACCACACACACCCCTCACACACCTCACAACTCACAACTCACAACTCACACCTCACACACCCCACACCTCAGACACCTCACACCACACACACCCCACACCCCACACCTCACATCTCATACCCCACACCTCACACCCCACACACCTCACACCCCACACCCCACACACCTCACACACCCCACGCCCCACACCCCACACACCTCACCCCACACACCTCACCCCACACACCTCACACACCTCACACCTCACATCTCAGACACCCCACACACCTCACACACCTCACACCTCACACACCCCACACCCCACACACCATACACACCTCACACCCCACACCCCACACCCCACACACCCACACACCACACACACCACACACCCCACACCCCACACACCTCACACACCCCACACACCTCACACCCCACACACCTCACACCCCACACCCCACATACCTCACACACCTCACACCCCACACCTCACACCTCACACCTCACCCCACACACCTCACACCCCACACACCTCACACCCACACACCTCACACCCGCACACCTCACACCCCACACACCCCACACCCCTCACCTCACACCACACATACCAGACACACCTCACACCCCACACACCTCACACCTCACACCCCACACACCCCACACACCCCACACCCCAAACACACCTCACACACCCCACACACCTCACACCTCACACACCCCACACCTCACACACCTCACACCCACACACCCCACACCCCACACCCCACACCCCTCACACCCCAAACACACCTCACACCCCACACCTCATACCTCACACCTCACACCCCACACACCCCACACCCCACACACCATACACACCTCACACCCCACACACCCCACACCCCACACACCCACACACCACACACACCCCTCACACACCCCACACCCCACACAGCTCACAACTCACAACTCACACCCCACACACCTCACACCACACACACCACACATCCCACACCCCACACCCCACACACCTCACACACCCCACACACCTCACACCCCACACACCTCACACCCCACACCCCACATACCCCACACACCTCACACCGCACACCTCACACCTCACACCCCACACCCCACACCCCAGACCCCACACCCCACACCCCAAACACACCTCACACCTCACACAACACACACCCCACACACCTCACACCCCACACACCTCACACCTCACACCCGCACACCTCACACCCCACACACCCCACACCCCTCACCTCACACCACAAACACCACACACACCTCACACCCCACACACCACACCCCTCACACCTCAAACACACCTCACACCCCACACACCTCACACCCCACACCCCACACACCTCACACACCTCACACCTCACACTCCACACACCTCACACCCCACATACCACACCCCTCACACCCCAAACACACCTCACACCCCACACCCCACACACCTCACACACCTCACACCCTACACCCCACACACCTCACACCAACACCCAGGCCCCTCACACCCCACACCTCATACCTCACACCCCACACCCCTCACTCCCCAAACACCCCTCAAACCCCACAACCCACACCCCACACACGCCACACCCCTCACACCCCTCACTCCCCAAACACCCCTCAAACCCCACACCCCACACACCTCACACCCCACACACCTCACACCACACACACCCCACACCCCACACACCCACACATCCCACACACCCACACATCCCACATAGCCCACACACCTCACACATCACACAACAAACACCACACATACCCCACACACCCCACACCCCACACACCTCACACCCCACACACCTCACACCTCACACCTCACACCTCACACACCTCACAACTCACACACCTCACACCCCACACCTCACACCTCACACACCCCACACACATCACACCTCACACACCTCACACACCTCACACCCCACACCTCACACCACACACACCCCACACCCCACACACCCACACATCCCACACACCCACACATCCCACACATCCCACACATCCCACACACCTCACACAACACACACCTCACACCTTACACCTCACACACCTCACACACCTCACAACTCACACACCTCACACCCCACACCCCACACCTCACACCTCACACCCCACACCACACACACCCCACACCCCTCACACCATACACACCTCACACCCCACACACCCCACACACACCACACAACCCACACCCCACACACCACACACACCACACACACCCCACACCCCACACCCCACACACCTCACACCTCACACCCCACACCCCACACCCCACACACCCCACACCCCACACACCTCACACCCCACACTCCACACTCCACACTCCACACTCCACACTCCACACACCCCACACACCTCACCCCTCACACCCCTCACACACCTCACACACCTCACACCCCATACCCCACACACCCCATACACCCCACACCCCACACCCCACACACCTCACACACCTCACACCACACACACCCACACATCCCACACACCCACACATCACACACACCCCACACCTCACACCTCATACCCCACACCTCACACATATCACACCTCACACACCTCACACCCCACACACACCTTACACCTCACACCCCACACCACACACCCCACACACCTCAAACCTCACACCTCACACTCCACACTCCACACACCTCACACACCTCACACCCCACACCCCACATACCTCACACACCTCACACACCTCACAGCCCACACCCCACACACCCCACACACCTCACACACCTCACACCTCACACCACACACACCCACACATCCCAGACACCCACACATCACACACACCCCACGCACCTCACACCACACACACCCCACACACCACACACATCACACCTCACACACCTCACACCCCACACACCTCACACCTCACACTCCACATCTCACACCCCACACACCTCACACTCTTCACACCCCACACCCCACAACCCACACACCTCACACCCCAAACACACCTCACACCCCACACACCTCACAACCTACACCCCACACACCTCACACCAACACCCAGACCCCACACATCCCACACCTCACACCTCACACCCCACACACCCCATACCTCACACCTCACACCTCACACACCACACATCCCACACACCTCACACCTCACACCACACACACCCCACACCCCACACCCCTCACACCATACACACCTAACACCCCACACCCCACACACCACACCCCACACACCACACACCCACACACCACACACACCCCTCACACATCCCACACCCCACACACCTCACACCAAGACCCAGACCCCTCACACCCCACACCTCACACCTCACACATCACACCTCACACCCCACACCCCACACCCCAGACCCCAGACCCCACACCCCTCACACCTCACACCTCACACCCCACACCCCAGACCGCACACCCCACACCCCTCACACCCGCACACCTCACACACCACACACCCCACACCCCTCACACCTCACACCTTACACCACACACACCACACACACCTCACACCACACACACCCCACACCCAACACACCCCACACACCCCACACACACCACACACCCCACACACCCCACACACCCCACACACCCCACACACCCCACATACCCCACATACCCCACATACCCCACATACCCCACACACCTCACACACCTCACACACCCCACACACCTCACACCTCACACCTCACACCCCCCACACAGCCCACATGCCCCACATACCCCACATACCCCACATACCCCACATACCTCACACACCTCACACACCTCACACCCCACACACCTCACACCCCACACCCCACACACCCCACACACCCCACACACCCCACACACCCCACACACTCCACACACCTCACACACCTCACACCCCACACACCTCACACCTCACACCCCACACACCACACCCCTCACACCCCAAACACACCTCACACCCCACACCCCACACCCCACACACCCCACACCCCACACCCCACACACCCCACACACCTCACACACCTCACACACCTCACACCTCACACCTCACACCCCTCAGACCCCAAACACACCTGACACCCCACACCCCACACACCTTACACACCTCACACACCCCACACCCCACACCCCACACCCCACACCCCACACACCCCACACACCTCACACACCTCACACACCTCACACCTCACACCTCACACCCCTCAGACCCCAAACACACCTGACACCCCACACCCCACACACCTTACACACCTCACACCCTACACCCCACACACCTCACACCAACACCCAGACCCCTCACACCCCACACCTCACACCTCACACCCCACACCCCTCACTCCCCAAACACACCTCACACCCCACACCCCACACGCCTCACACACCTCACACCCTACACCCCACACACCTCACACCAACACCATGACCCCTCACCTCACACCTCACACCCCACACCCCTCACACCCCAAACACACCTCACATCCCTAACACACCTCACACCCCACACCCTTCACACCATACACACCTCACACCCCACACACACCACACAACCCACACCCCACACACCACACACACCCCTCACACCACACACACCCCACACCCCACACACCTCACACCTCACACCCCACACAACTCACACCTCACACCACACACACCCCACACCCCACACCCCTCACACCTCACACCTCCCACACCCCACACACCCCACACCCCTCACACCTCACACCCCACACCCCACACTCCACACTCCACACCCCACACCCCTCACTCCCCAAACACACCTCACACCCCACACCCCTCACTCCCCAAACACACCTCACACCCCACACCCCACACGCCTCACACACCTCACACCCTACACCCCACACACCTCACACCAACACCATGACCCCTCACCTCACACCTCACACCCCACACCCCTCACACCCCAAACACACCTCACATCCCTAACACACCTCACACCCCACACCATTCACACCATACACACCTCACACCCCACACACACCACACAACCCACACCCCACACACCACACACACCCCTCACACCACACACACCCCACACCCCACACCCCACACACCTCACACCTCACACCCCACACAACTCACACCTCACACCACACACACCCCACACACCCCACACCCCACACCCCTCACACCTCACACCTCCCACACCCCACACACCCCACACCCCTCACACCTCACACCCCACACCCCACACTCCACACTCCACACTCCACACACCCCACACACCTCACACCTCACACCTCACACCCCACACCCCACATACCTCACACACCTCACACACCTCACACCCCACACCCCACACACCCCATACACCCCACACCCCACACCCCACACACCTCACACACCTCACACCACACACACCCACACATCCCACACACCCACACATCACACACACCCCACACCTCACACCTCATACCCCACACCTCACACCCCACACACCCCACACACCACACACCTCACACCTCACACTCCACACTCCACACTCCACACACCACACACACCCCACACCCAACACACCCCACACACCCCACACACCCCACACACCCCACACACCCCACACACCCCACATACCCCACATACCCCACATACCCCACATACCCCACATACCTCACACACCTCACACACCCCACACACCTCACACCTCACACCTCACACCCCCCACACAGCCCACATGCCCCACATACCCCACATGCCCCACATACCTCACACACCTCACACACCTCACACACCTCACACCCCACACACCTCACACCCCACACCCCACACACCCCACACACCCCACACACCCCACACACCCCACACACCCCACACACCCCACACACCTCACACACCTCACACCTCACACTCCACACACCTCACACCTCATACCCCACACACCACACCCCTCACACCCCAAACACACCTCACACCCCACACCCCACACCCCACACACCTCACACCCCACACCCCACACACCCCACACACCCTACACACCTCACACACCTCACACCTCACACCTCACACCCCTCAGACCCCAAACACACCTGACACCCCACACCCCACACACCTTACACACCTCACACCCTACACCCCACACACCTCACACCAACACCCAGACCCCTCACACCCCACACCTCACACCTCACACCCCACACCCCTCACTCCCCAAACACACCTCACACCCCACACCCCACACGCCTCACACACCTCACACCCTACACCCCACACACCTCACACCAACACCCAGACCCCTCACCTCACACCTCACACCCCACACCCCTCACACCCCAAACACACCTCACATCCCTAACACACCTCACACCCCACACCCTTCACACCATACACACCTCACACCCCACACACACCACACAACCCACACACCACACACCACACACACCCCTCACACCACACACACCCCACACCCCACACCCCACACAACTCACACCTCACACCACACACACCCCACACACCCCACACCCCTCACACCTCACACCCCACACCCCACACTCCACACTCCACACTCCACACTCCACACACCCCACACACCTCACACCTCACACCCCACACCCCACATACCTCACACACCTCACACACCTCACACCCCACACCCCACACACCCCATACACCCCACACCCCACACCCCACACACCTCACACACCTCACACCACACACACCCACACATCCCACACACCCACACATCACACACACCCCACACCTCACACCTCATACCCCACACCTCACACCCCACACACCCCACGCACCACACACCTCACACCTCACACTCCACACTCCACACTCCACACACCTCACACCCCACACCCCCCAAACACACCTCACACCCCACACACCTCACAGCTCACACCCCACACACCTCACACCTCACACCACACACACCCCACACACCTCACACACCTCACACCCCACACCCCACATACCTCACACACCTCACACACCTCACACACCTCACACCCCACACCCCACACCCCATACACCCCACACCCCACACACCCCACACACCTCACACACCTCACACCTCACACCACACACACCCCACACACCCCACACACCCACACATCACACACACCCCACGCACCTCACACCACACACACCCCACACCCCTCACACCTCACACCCCACACACCTCACACCTCACACCTCACACCACACACACCCCACACCCCACACACCCCACACACCTCACACACCTCACACCCCACACCCCACATACCTCACACACCTCACACACCTCACACACCTCACACCCCACACCCCACACCCCATACACCCCACACCCCACACACCCCACACACCTCACACACCTCACACCTCACACCACACACACCCCACACACCCACACATCACACACACCCCACGCACCTCACACCACACACACCCCACACCCCACACACATCACACCTCACACACCTCACACCCCACACACCTCACACCTCACACTCCACACCTCACACCCCACACACCCCACACTCCACACTCCACACACCTCACACCTCACACTCCTCACACCCCACACCCCACAACCCACACCCCTCACACCCCAAACACACCTCACACACCTCACAACCTACACCCCACACACCTCACACCAACACCCAGACTCCACACTCCCCACACCTCACACCTCACACCCCACACATCCCACACACCTCACACCTCACACTTCACACCACACACACCCCACACCACTCACACCATACACACCTCACACCATACACACCTAACACCCCACACACCCCACACCCCACACACCACACCCCACACACCACACACCCACACACCACACACACCCCTCACACATCCCACACCCCACACACCTCACACCAAGACCCAGACCCCTCACACCCCACACCTCACACCTCACACCCCACACCCCATACCCCACACCCCAGACCCCACACCCCTCACACCCCTCACACCTCACACCTCACACCACACACACCTCACACCACACACACCCCACACACCACACACACCACACACCCCACACACCCCACACACCCCACACACCCCACATACCCCACAGACCCCACATACCCCACATACCCCACATACCTCACACACCTCACACACCTCACACCCCACACACCTCACACCTCACACCCCACACACCCCACACACCCACACATACCCCACATACCTCATACACCTCACACCCCACACACCTCACACCACACACCCCACACACCCCACACACCCCACATACCTCACACACCTCACACACCTCACACCCCATACACCTCACACCTCACACCTCACACTCCACACACCTCACACCTCACACCCCACACACCACACCCCTCACACCCCAAACACACCTCACACCCCACACCCCACACCCCACTCACCTCACACCCCACACACCCCACACACCTCACACACCTCACACACCTCACACTCCACACACCTCACACCCCACACACCACACCCCTCAGACCTCAAACACACCTCACACCCCACACCCCACACACCTTACACACCTCACACCCTACACCCCACACACCTCACACCAACACCCAGACCCCTCACACCCCACACCTCACACCTCACACCCCACACCCCTCACTCCGCAAACACACCTCACACCAACACCCAGACCCCTCACCTCACACCTCACACCCCACACCCTTCACACCCCAAACACACCTCACACCCCAAACACACCTCACACCCCACGCCCCAGACACCCCACACACCTCACACCCCGCACACCTCACACCCCACACCCCTCTCACCTCACACTACACACACCCCACACACCCCACACACCCCACACACCTCACACCCCACACACCCCACACCCCACACCCCACACACGCCACACCCCTCACACCCCTCACACCCCACACACCCCACACCCCAGACACCTCACACCACACACACCCCACACACCCACACACTCACACACCCACACATCCCACACACCCCACACACCTCACACCTCACCCCACACACCCCACACACCCCACACACCTCACACCCCACACACCTCACACCCCACACACATCACACCCCACACATCTCACACATCTCACACACCTCACACACCTCACACACCTCATACCCCACACCTCACACCCCACACGCCACACCCCTCACACCTCACACACCTCACACACCTCACACACCTCATACCCCATACCTCACACCCCACACCCCACACCCCTCACACGTCACACACCTCTCACACCTCACACCCCACACACCTCACACCCCACACACCTCACACCCCACACACCCCACACTCCACACCCCACACCCCACACACCTCACACCACACACACCCCACACCCCACACCCCACACCCCACACCCCACACCCCACACACCCACACATCCCACACATCCCACATACCCCACACACCTCACACCTCACACCACAAACACCACACACACCCCACACCCCACACACCTCACACCCCACACACCTCACACCTCACACCTCACACACCTCACACACCTCACAACTCACACACCTCACACCCCACACCTCACACCTCACACCTCACACACCCCACACACATCACACCTCACACACCTCACACACCTCACACCCCACACCTCACACCCCACACGCCTCACACCCCACACCTCACACACCTCACACCTCACAACCTCACATCTCACACCTCACACCACACAAAAACACCACACCCCACACCCCTCACACCCCAAACACACCTCACACCCCACGCCCCAGACACCCCACACACCTCACACACCTCACACCCGCACACCTCACACCCCACACACTCCACACCTCACACCACACACACCACACACACCTCACACCACACACAGCCCACACACTTCACACCCCACACACCTCACACTCCACACACCTCACACCTCACACCCCACACACCACACCCCTCACACCCCAAACACACCTCACACCCCACACCCCACACACCTCACACCCCACACCCCTCACACACTTCACACCTCACACTCCACACACCTCACACCCCACATACCACACCCCTCACACCCCAAACACACCTCACACCCCACACCCCACACACCCCAAACACACCTCACACCCCAAACACACCTCACACCCCACGCCCCAGACACCCCACACACCTCACACCCCGCACACCCCACACACCCCTCACCCCTCACACCTCACACCACACACACCCCACACACCCAACACACCTCACACCTCACACCCCACACCCCACACACGCCACACCCCTCACTCCCGCTCCCACACCCTCACACCCTCACACCCCACACCCCCACACTCCACACCCCACACCCCACACACCTCACACCACACACACCCCACACCCCACACACCCACACATCCCACACATCCCACACACCCCACACCCCACACACCTCACACCTCACACTACACACACCACACACATCCCACATACCCCACACCCCACACACCTCACACACCTCACAACTCACACACCCCACACCCCACACCCCACACCCCACACCCCACACCTCACAGCTCACACACCTCACACCCCACACCACACACACCCCACACCCCTCACACCATACACACCTCACACCCCACACACGCCACACCCCTCACAGCCCTCACACACCTCACACGCCACACACCCCACACCCCACACCCCACACCCCACACCCCACACCCCACACACCTCACACCACACACACCCCACACCCCACACACCCACACATCCCACACATCCCACACATCCCACACACCACACACACCCCACACACCTCACACCTCACACTACACACACCACACACATCCCACATACCCCACACCCCACACACCTCACACACCTCACAACTCACACACCTCACACCTCCCACACCCAACACACCCCACACCCCACACACCTCACACCCCACACTCCACACCCCACACACCCCATACACCCCACACACCTCACACACCTCACACCTCACACCACACACACCCACACATCCCACACACCCACACATCCCACACACCCACACATCACACACACCCCACACCTCACACCTCATAGCCCACACCCCACACCCCACACACCTGACACCTCACACTCCACACTCCACACTCCACACTCCACACTCCACACTCCACACTCCACACTCCACACACCCCACACCCCCCAAACACACCTCACACCCCACACACCTCACACCCCACACACCTCACACCTCACACCTCACACCCCACACTCCACACTCCACACTCCACACACCCCACACGCCACACACCTCACACACCTCACACCCCACACACCTCACACACCTCACACACCTCATACCTCACACCCCACACACCCCATACACCCCACACCCCACACACCTCACACACCTCACACCTCACACCACACACACCCACACATCCCACACACACATACATCACACACAACCCACGCACCTCACACCACACACACCCCACACCCCACACACATCACACCTCACACACCTCACACCCCACACACATCACACCTCACACTCCACACCTCACACCCCACACACCCCACACTCAACACACCTCACACCTCACACTCTTCACACCCCACACCCCACAACCCACACCCCTCACACCCCAAACACACCTTACACCCCACACACCTCACAACCTACACCCCACACACCTCACACCAACACCCAGACCCCAAACACCCCACATCTCACACCTCACACCCCACACACCCCACACCTCACACCTCACACCCCACACATCCCACACACCTCACACCTCACACCACACACACCCCACACCCCACACCCCTCACACCATACACACCCCACACCCCACACACCACACCCCACACAACACACACCCACACACCACACACACCCCTCACACATCACACACCCCACACACCTCACACCAAGACCCAGACCCCTCACACCCCACACCTCACACCTCACACCCCACACCCCACACCCCAGACCCCACACCCCACACCCCACACACCACACACACCTCACACCACACACACCCCACACCCAACACACCCAACACCCCACACACCCCACATACCCCACATACCCCACATACCCCACATACCTCACACACCTCACACACCTCACACACCTCACACCCCACACACCTCACACCTCACACCTCACACCTCACACCCCACACACCCCACACACCCCACATACCCCATATACCTCACACACCTCACACACCTCACACACCTCACACCCCACACACCTCACACCCCACACCCCACACACCCCACACACCCCACACACCCCACACACCTCACACACCTCACACCCCACACACCTCACACTCCACACACCTCACACCTCACACCCCACACCCCAAACACACCTCACACCCCACACTCCACACACCCCACACTCCACACACCTCACACCCCACACACCACACCCCTCAGACCCCAAACACACCTCACACCCCACACCCCACACACCTTACACACCTCACACCCTACACCCCAAACACCTCACACCAACACCCAGACCCCTCACACCCCACACCTCACACCTCACACCCCACACCCCTCACTCCCCAAACACACCTCACACCCCACACCCCACACGCCTCACACACCTCACACCCTACACCCCACACACCTCACACCAACACCCAGACCCCTCACCTCACACCTCACACCCCACTCCCCTCACACCCCAAACACACCTCACACCCCAAACACATCTCACACCCCACGCCCCAGACACCCCACACACCTCACACCCCGCACACCTCACACCCCACACACCCCTCACCCCTCACACCTCACACCTCACACCTCACACCACACACACCCCACACATCCCTCACACCACACACACCCCACACACCCCACACACCTCACACCCCACACACCCCACACCCCACACACCACACCCCACACACCACACACCCACACACCACACACACCCCTCACACCCCACATCTCACACCTCACACCTCACACCTCACACCCCACACTCCAGACCCCACACCCCAGACCCCTCACACCCCACACACCTCACACCCGCACACCTCACACCCCCCACACCCCACACCCCTCACACCTCACACCTCACACCTCACACCACACACATCACACACACCTCACACCACACACACCCCACACCCCACACATCCCACACACCCCACACACCCCACACACCCCACACACCCCACACACCCCACATACCCCACATACCCCACATACCTCACACACCTCACACACCTCACACCTCACACCCGCACACCTCACACCCCACACACCCCACACCCCACCCCCTCACACCTCACACCTCACACCACACACACCACACACACCTCACACCACACACACCCCACACCCCACACACCCCACACACCCCACACACCCCACATACCCCACATACCCCACATACCTCACACACCTCACACACCTCACACCTCACACCCGCACACCTCACACCCCACACACCCCACACCCCACACCCCTCACACCTCACACCTCACACCACACACACCACACACACCTCACACCACACACACCCCACACCCCACACACCCCACACACCCCACACACCCCACACACCCCACATACCCCACATACCCCACATACCTCACACACCTCACACCCCACACCCCACACACCACACTCCACACACCACACACCCACACACCACACACAGCCCTCACACATCCCACACCCCACACACCTCATACCAAGATCCAGACCCCTCACACCCCACACCTCACACCCCACACCCCAGACCCCAGACCCCTCACACTCCATACACCTCACACCCGCACACCTCACACCCCACACACCCCACACCCCACACCCCTCACACCTCACACCTCACACCACACACACCACACACACCTCACACCACACACACCCCACACCCCACACACCCCACACACCCCACACACCCCACACCCCACACACCCCACACACCCCACACACCCCACACACCCCACACACCTCACACACCTCACACACCTCACACACCTCACACCTCACACCCGCACACCTCACACCCCACACACCTCACACACCCCACACCCCACATCCCACACCCCTCACACCTCACACCTCACACCACACCTCACACCACACACAACCCACAACCCACACACCCCACACACCCCACACACCCCACACACCCCACATACCCCACACACCTCACACCCCACACACCCCACATACCTCACACACCTCACACCTCACACCCCACACCACACACACCTCACACCTCACACCCCACACACCTTACACACCTCAGACCCTACACCCCACACACCTCACACCAACACCCAGACCCCTCACACCCCACACCTCACACCTCACACCCCACACCCCGCAAACACACCTCACACCCCACACCCCACACGCCTCACACACCTCACACACCTCACACCCTACACCCCACACACCTCACACCAACACCCAGACCCCTCACCTCACACCTCACACCTCACACCCCTCACACCCCAAACACACCTCACACCCCAAACACACCTCACACCCCACGCCCCAGACACCCCACACACCCCACACACCTCACACCCCACACCCCACACCCCACACACCTCACACCTCACACCCCACACACCTCACACCTCACACCACACACACCCCACACACCCCACACCCCTCACACCTCACACATCCCACACGCCACACACCCCACACCCCACACCCCACGCACCTCACACCCCACACCCCACGCACCTCACACCCCGCACCCCACACTCCACACTCCACACACCCCACACACCTCACACCCCACACCCCACATACCTCACACACCTCACACACCTCACACCCCACAACCCCCATACACCCCACACCCCACACACCTCACACACCTCACACCACACACACCCACACATCCCACACACCCACACATCACACACACCCCACACCTCACACCTCATACCCCACACCTCACACATATCACACCTCACACACCTCACACCCCACACACCTTACACCGCACACCCCACACCTCACACCACACACACCCCACACCCCTCACACCTCACACCCCACATACCTCACACACCTCACACACCTCACACCCCACACCCCCCACACCCCACACACCCCATACACTCCACACCCCACACACCTCACACACCTCACACCTCACACACTCACACATCCCACACACCCACACATCACACACACCCCACGCACCTCACACCACACACACCCCACACCCCACACACATCACACCTCACACACCTCACACCCCACACACCTCACACCTCACACTCCACACCTCACACCCCACACACCCCACACTCCACACACCTCACACCTCACACTCCTCACACCCCACACCCCACACCCCACACCCCTCACACCCCAAACACACCTCACACACCTCACAACCTACACCCCACACACCTCACACCAGCACCCAGACCCCACACACCCCACACCTCACACCTCACACCCCACACATCCCACACACCTCACACCTCACACCACACACACCCCACACCCCACACCCCTCACACCATACACACCTCACACCATACACACATAACACCCCACACACACCACACCCCACACACCACACACCCACACACCACACACACCCCTCACACATCCCACACCCCACACACCTCACACCAAGACCCAGACCCCTCACACCCCACACCTCACACCTCACACCCCACACACCCCACACCCCACACTCTTCACACCTCACACCTCACACCACACACACCACACACACCACACACACCTCACACCACACACGCCTCACACACCTCACACCCTACACCCCACACACCTCACACCAACACCCAGACTCCTCACCTCACACCTCACACCCCACACCCCTCACACCCCAAACACACCTCACACCCCAAACACATCTCACACACCACGCCCCAGACACCCCACACACCTCACACCCCGCACACCTCACACCCCACACACCCCTCACCCCTCACACCTCACACCTCACACCACACACACCCCACACACCCCACACACCTCACACCTCACACCCCACACACCCCACACCCCACACACCAC